>NW_023648637.1:0-6738 GCF_015228065.2 Penaeus monodon | reverse complement strand
ATATTTTCCTTGTTTTGTACACCTCCGAATGGGATATTTTCTGTTTTGTACACTCAATGGTTCGAATATTCAGTAGCTAATATCGGAATACAAATCAATACATTTATGCATGTTGCATAATAATTTACCAGCATAAATAAGAATCGTCAGGCAAGTTTTCTTCTTTGGGGCAAGTTTAAATGAAAGCACTGGGATATATCAAACTGAAAATATTTAAGAGATGCTATACCATTCATTAATTTTGACTTATACAGGTGGGTTTTCCGAGGAATTACTTCCGCATAACGAAATGCAATAAGGGGGATAGCGCGACCGTGGTTGTGGTTGCCATATATTACAGGAAGTAGTAACAGAGGGGGTACAGAATTTACAGGTATCTACAAATTGCAGTAGTAATATAATATTCACAATAATAAAAGACGTGGCATTGCATAATAATATCAAACTGTAGATAAAGAAGTAATGGTATCAGTATGTAATAGTTCTGCTAGTAGCAAGTATCAGTGTCTATATTTATATTACGAACAAATAGTTGTTTATTAATGAAATTTTCATGTAAACATTTAATACCAAATATTAGTGAAAATTGTTTACTTACATTTTCTGTTCAAGTTTTCTTCTATAAGTGGCAAGCTCTCAGTTTTGTAATTATGTTCTTTTTTTCCTTGTTAGGAGTTTACTATACTTCCAGACTTGTGGATTGATATCCTCCTCTGAGCATCGGTAAACCGAGTCAGAAACGGTCATCAAATCTCTCAAGCACAACACTTGACAGCCGCTTCCCGCTCAGTAGGATTACACTAACAGTCCTCATCGTGGCTGAATATATTCCGAGAATCTCGGCGAGAAACCCGCATCGCACTATAGTAGTGGTCCTATAAAGTATGATCATGGTTTCGAGTTCGATGTTCATTCACAGACTACTTTTACTAACAACTTCGTTCTACTACACCGGATTTTCACGCGATATGTTGGTACATGTATGATGCAATATGTGGGCATAGTTTGACCATTTCAAAACTAATAAGCCATAGAGGTGCAACTAAACTAAACCATATCTACTAGGAAAGCATATTTCTTCAGTGATATTTCCAACGAAATTTTAGGTGCATATATATATATTAACTACTCCTAGATGATTTTGTTTTTGAATCCAAAGATTCATGAATCTTTAAAAAAATCGATGTTGATTGTTTATGATAGTAACGGTATTCATATGCGACGTTTCAATTTCAAGTGTTATATCTAATTAAGTTAAATCTGCCTGACAATTATACTTGGTTAATTTGAACATCATGATTACACATTTGCTTTTAAGTGTGCTAATCCTTGTAAGATAAATATCTATTTACTTCACGATAAACCTTTCTTGCTCTTATATTTATCGTTCTAGTATTCCCCAGCCTACCTTTGTTGGTTACTGGGTGACCATTTATACCTAACTCTGGTTTCCCTTCAAAACGCATAAATCTTTCGCCTTTTACTAAAGGTTTCCGTGGAGGGGAAACAACTTAGTGTTTTATTCAATTTTATTCTATAGCCCACTTCGGTGGTTCATTAAAATGATATGTTAAGACTATATACATTTGATCTAATGTATATAGTTCAAGGGGATTCAGTTTTCTAATAAACCTGTTAGAATGCCCATTCCATTTCAAGCTAGACCCTAAGAATTCATCACTTTCATCTCATCTAAAACCCACATCTTGAATTTTTAGGAAGTGTTAACATTATATTTCTGAAGGGAAAAAAACATTTTCTTGAACAAATAGTTACGCCTCAAATTGATACGAAAAAATTAAGAATACTGATCAACCATTACATAAAAGAAAAAAATCAAATGTTTTCTTATATTTTAGTGGTAGTGTATATGAAAAAAAAACTAATAATAATAATAATAATAATAATAATAAAATATTGTCAATGTTTCGATATTGTATTTTTCTGCAACTGGTCATCTCCAAATCGTTCAGTAACTGGATAGCTAATATAGGATTACAAGATCTGTATGTCCGGTATGTAAAAGAATAATTTACGAGAAAAAAATAATAGCCACTCGACAGTTTTCTTCTATTGAGTTGGTTTATCATATATATGTATGGATATATCAAACCATAAGCATTTAAGAGATTTCTACGCCATTTAAAAATCTTTCTCTCGCCAACACTTAAGAGAGCTAGTTCTAATGTAATACTTTTGTATAACGATATGTAAAAAGGGGATAGCGGATATTTGTATAACGATATGTAAAAAAGGGGATAGCGGATATTTGTATAACGATATGTAAAAAGGGGGATAGCGCGAACGCAGTCCCCAACTAACAAAAATTGCGCACTCGAGTTAACCACATTTGGGTTAATCGCAAGGGTAGCGCCACGGGTGCAATGGGACCTCCTTGGGAAAAAACCGCCTTCATGATCACGGTATCTCCTGTGCAGGTAAGTTTTGCTAAACAACCCACCCGCCGACCACGCAAACTTACTTGAAAGAACCCAGGCGTCTATAAACACCTAATACAATTATCAAAATTTGAAACTTTCTTTTGCTAAATCAACTAGTGAACTACACTTACTGTTCTATTATACCACTGTATTTGGAACAAAATGTCAATGATCAAAAATTATTATTTTTTAATTTATTAGTTTTAATTATACTTTTTTAGTGTACTTGTTATTATTTTATATTGTGACATTTTATGGCAATTTCGTTAGGTTCTATATATATATTTTATATATAATTTGATATATATATTTAATTATATATTATATATATAATATATTTTTAAATATGAAATATGTATATATATATATATAAATATATTATATATATAAAAATATATATATATATATTATTTTTATTTTATATATATATATATAATTTTATAAATATATATATATATATATATTTTAATATATAAACCCACATATGCACACTCACAACATATCATCAAACCCTTCGAAATCTATAAATACAGATGGATACACAGTACGAAAATATTTGTGGGAAATGTAATATTAACATGATATAAATGCACACAGGGATATGCATTTTCAAATCTTGGTTATATTACGTTAGACTAATATCAAATATCGCAATACTCTCTCTCTCTCGTCTCTCTCCCCTCTCTCTCTCTCCCCTCAATATATAAAATATATATATATATATATTATATATATATAAATATATATATAATATATATAATGCAATAATAGTAAACGATCATAGAATGTTTACTCAAGTATACCCAGAAAAATCATTTCTTTCGTTAAGGTTCCATATATATATATATAATATATATATAATATATATAATATATAAATATATATAGATATATATATAAAATATATATATATATAAAATATATATCCCACTTTTTTTGTATAATGCAAATACAGAATAGTACGAAAGTGTTCGTGTGCGTGCGTGTTAGTGTGTGCGCTTACGTTTTACGAGTACATACATACACATGGACGCAGTGTGTGCAGAAATACGGGTTCTAAATATTATATACAGTAGTAATAGGCCTTGGGCATATAATAATATGTGTGTGTGTGTGTGTAGGGCAGGCAATGTGTCTGTGGGTGTGAAAGTTGTGTTTTAATAAAGAGGTTTGGATAGTGGCAAAGAAGCTACAAGTATTTTGTCCGAAAAAGTTATCCTTGTAACCCCCGCAATAGTTTCTGGGAATTTTCATACAGGAAACATTTTCATATGCCAATCAAGATTTCAATAACTTCCAATGTCATGTCGCTTAAATCCTTATATCTATAAAGAATATCACTAGCAAGTCTTCAGAAACATTTTCTCGGACACGCACACAACCTTGTTTCAGTATCGCTTCTCGGCCTTTTGGCTAAGATCAAAGTGTAGTATCTGTTCTTATCAGTTAATATCTGATACGATCCCCTTTGTGGGATCTACGATATTAAACTGATTTTTGGAAAATGGCGAAGTGCTAGGGGCTTGCTCCCCCTTTTGCCGCGGATCGGCCCGGTATTGCAGTACCTCCGGGATTGGTCCACTCCCTCCGGGAGGGTATCATCTAATTATATTTATTTGCAAGTAATAACCAAACATTAAGATTAACCCTTTCTTAACAGATGGTATTACACTAGCTTCAAGAAAATATTGGACTTCAACGGTTCCCTTTCTGCAAATAAAAACCGAAATTTAAATGATTTCTGAGAACGGCCCACTTATTGCAGTCCCTCCTAGACTGATCCAATCTCTCTGGGAAGCTATTAATTAAATAAAAACATATCAACTATTTGACGATATATCACGGGTAAGGCTACAATCACATTCAGCTCCAAGTGTGTAAAACACCAGTGCCGTCCCACTCCATGTGACACCTTAGTGTAGTAACTTTTGGTATACATAACTATGAATTTTGTCATTCATTAATTAATCACGATTTCACCTTCACATTCATTGACTTTGTGTTACCGGGAACATTAAGTAACAAAAGGGGTACAGGAACTCGAGTATAATAATTTTTACATGGTGGCAATACTAAGAATAGTGGCATCCAAAAATAGACAAAGCAATAATGATTATTCTAATAGTTTTACTTGTAATAGAAAGCACAAAAAATATCTACATCTGCGAGCAAATTAATTGCTTATATTTAAAATATGGTTTAAAACACTTAAACTGATGAAAATTACATTAATAACAAATACTGACACTTTCCCATATTTTACTGGCAACACATTGAAATTGTAATTTTTGTTTTAACAGTTTTTAAAAGTTAACCCAATCAGCACAGAAGGCTAGATTACATGCCATACCCACTGTAATACAAGTTTATTATAGTATTTACACAGATGGCTCTACAAGTGCTTAATCACCCAAAGGGGTCAGTCATTAGTCATACCTAGCTCACCTGTTTACCCTTTTCATTTACTTTTAGAAAGGGTCTTTTGCATTTTATCATTGTCTTAAATGTTACCCAAAATTTCAATAACAGTTAATAACCATAACACCATAACAATAATAACAGCATTGATATCAATTGTATTAAAAAGAAAAACCTTTTTCTCGCCATTTCAAGAAATGGGAAAATCAGGATCGGTCACTAGGGCACATGTGGAACCCATCGGTATGTTAAAAAAAAACTAATGGGGACAGACTTATACATCTGTGGTGGTTGGGTTAAGATACTTCTTGTGGATTGATATAACCCGTCACAACGGTCATCAAAACCTCTCAAGCAAACACTTTCGATCCGCTTTAAGCTCATGGGTACAATTTAAAAGTCCTCATCATGGTTGAATATATTCCGAGGATCTTGGTGAGAACCCGGCAATCGCACTTTTTAAGTGATCCTGTAAAGTAGATAATTTCTACAATTTCAGAATTCAAAGTCACACTACATTTAACTTAGGACTTTATTTTACTACACCGAATTTGACATTTTCCTATTGTTTATGAATGACGTAATATGTGAATTTAGTTGCCATATATAAAATGCTTGCATGCTCTACACCAATATGGTAGGAAAGTAAAGTTTATACTGTACATGGTAAAATAAGTATCAGAGCTTTCTGAAAAAAAAAAAATAATAAAAATATAATAAAAATAATAATAATTAAAAATAAGTACCATGAAAGATAGACTAAACTAAATATATGTACTATGAATGCATATTTCTTCAAAGAACACATTTTGGCAAAATGCTTAGTTAACATAAACATCATGACTACACATTTGCTTTAAAGCATGCTGATTACTGAGGATACCGCTGATGCTGTCCGTAACATGACTGAAAAGTATAGATGAGTAACCAATGAATCAGTAGGAGGACACTCAACATCTCTGTGGGTTTTGCACACACAATTCTGGGGAGAGTTTGGGCTAAAGCAAGCTTTCCTGCTCAATGAGTCCCCAGGTGTTGTGCCCCGATCTGCAGCAAAAAGAGGGGTAGATTTTTCAATGGAAATTTAAACAAGTGAGATGAGGACTCTGAAGCTTTCTGCAGGAAAATTGTGACAGGGGATGAAATATGGCTTTTACCAGTAGGATCCTGAGGATAAAATTCAATCCCAAAATAGGGCTGCCCAGGGGGGAAGTGGACCAGTCAAAGCAAAATCAGAGTGTTCAAGAGGAAAGGCCACTGTCTTCCGAGATGCAGAAGGGTTTTGCTAGGGACTTCCTCAAGAGCAAGAAAACAATTACAGCTGCTTATTATGAATGTGATTTGAGGGTAACTGTCACCAAAAAAAAAAAAAAAAAAAAAAAAAAAAAAAAAAAAAACACCCCAGAAAGTTACATCAACACATTCTCTTCCACCACAACAAGCACCCGCTCATGGCGCCGGTAGTTAAAAGTTGTGCTACCTGAATTTCAATGGGGAAAACGTCTAACATCCACCTTTCAGCCCCAATTAGCCCGATTTCTTTCTGTTTTCCAAATTTAAAAAAAATATTTGAAGGTACCAATTTTCCATCGGGTTTTAAGATGGAAATGAGCTGCTATATCAAAAATAACAATAATTTGATTGACCTTAATGATTAAGGCGCATCTAAGCTTAAATGGCCTTAAAGGCTGGTATCAAAAGTCTGCAGAAGTGTATTTACCTGAACCCAGCATATGTTGAAAATAATCATCATAAACTGAAACCATTTTTCATGCTGTTCTTTTTTCACAACTTTTTGAAGCCCCCTCGTAATATAAAATATGAAAAGCACAAAAAAGAAATTAAAATAAATTGAGAATTTCAAATTTCTTCTCAATAGA
>NW_023648636.1:0-6738 GCF_015228065.2 Penaeus monodon | reverse complement strand
ATTTTAAAAAAAGGGGAATTTCACTCACGAATTTTTAAAAATTACTTTTTTAAAACATTCTAAAAAAAAAAAAAACAGGTAAACACAAAAATTTTTAAAAAAATACGGGAACCAAAACCCTAAAAAAAAGACAAGGGAGCCTCAGTTTTTATCAAAAAAAAATAAAAATTTAAAAAATCCCCCACCTTACTGCCGTTAAAACCTCGCCCCTTAGGGCCGCGGGGAAACAAAAAAAAAAAAAAACAACGTAAATACTTCCACCGGGGTACTCGCCGTTTAGGCTTTCAACCTATGCCCCTGCCACCCCCCATTCCCGGGGGGATATATAGCGACCCCAGAAAGGATTTTATTAGGGGGCTAGAACTCCCCCGGGAACGAACTATTTGGGTCTCTCCCCCAGATGGCGTGGCGGGTTCCGCCGAAAAAGTACTTTCTTGCAAATCAGGGGGTTTACAATCCCTATCCCTTAAAAATACATTTGCAAGTTAAAAAGTTTTAATCAATGC
This sequence comes from Penaeus monodon, assembly GCF_015228065.2. Lineage (NCBI taxonomy): Eukaryota > Metazoa > Arthropoda > Malacostraca > Decapoda > Penaeidae > Penaeus > Penaeus monodon. Next base: position 6,232 of record NW_023648636.1, on the reverse strand, counting down.
TAAAAAAAAGTAGGAAAGCTTTTACCCCGGCTTAAAAAGTGCATATAAAAACTGTTAAAAAAATGGCTATGGTTCCATTAAAAAAAGGAAAAAATACCACAAAATCTTTAATATATATAAACAAATAAAAATAAAAAAAAAAAATAGTATAAAGGGAAGAGGCATCGTCCACGTGCTTGCGCGGGCAGTCATTCTTCAGGGAGACTCAAGCATTCAGTCCGGCGTATTCTAGGTATGTTCTAATATAAATTTGCAATAAACAATAACCCAAAAATAATATAAAACAATAAAATAACAAAAAACGATTTTATAATATATTTATTCATCTAAAAATCGAATTACTTAATTATCCCCGTTATGCTTATTTTAAATTATACTACCAGGAAACAAAAAGAAAAAAACAAATAATATTATAACGGTGTTGCCCTGGGCACGTTTTAACTTATCCTTCTATCCCCTAAGTTCCGTATAATATATTTTGCCACATGATACTATATTAAGTAATAGCCGAACTAATATAATATCATCTCATCTAGACTGAAGGTTCCTGTTAAAAATTCTTTTTCCGGTGTATAAATCCTATTTTTTTAAACAATAGCAATTTTATCATTATTACCCTAAATTTACCAAATCAAAGAAATCGAAAATATCTATCCCGGAGTATACTCTAAAGTAAATTGCTAAGTTTTGGGCTTTTTCGATTTTGAAATGTTTTTCTTAACCTTTTTATAATCATATATGGATACAATCTAAAATAATAATATTAAATGATTATAGAATAGATCGTCATGTTTCCCGATTATCATCATCTTTCTCATTTGAATTTACATTCCAATGTTCATGTATTGCTAGGTTTGGAGTATAGTATATATTTTTGCAATAATACTAATAACCACAACAATAATAATAGTAATAACAATAATAATAAAATAATAAACGATTTTATAATAATTATTTATTCATTATCTTAATTAGTATCGTTATACTGTAATTATTACTGTTATAATAATTTTTTTGCAATTATACTACCAGTACAAATAATAATAATGATAATAATAACAATAATAATACTAATAAACAATATTATAACCACTTTTTAACAATATATTATTATATTATACTTATTATTATTAGTGTTATTATTACAGATATAATAGATTTTTTTGGCTAATGATACTAATAATTAAGCTAATAGTAAGAATAATAATAATAATAATAATAATAATAATAATAATAATAATAATAATAATAATAATAATAATAATAATAATTTTAATAATATTCAAATGTCATCAAAATCTCTTATTCTCACTTTATCATCATTATTGTTATGATAATACAATTCTGGTATTATATCATTATTACCTAATCATTGCCGAAATCACCAAAGAAATTCGAAAAAACGTCATTTTGGGAGTATACTCTCAAAATACGCAATAATACTAATTTTTCGCTAGATTTTGCCGCTTTTTCGACTTTTGGGAAGTTTTGCTTATACCTTTTTATATATATATGGACACAAGTCCTCTTATTATCAATCATCGTTATCAGGATTATCATCGATTATTACGTTGTCATCATCATTATCAGCATTATCATCATTATCATAATTATTGAATTATGATCATCATTTATTGCAATTGTTATCATTATATGCAAATTATTGGAGTTTACTATAATATTTTTTGCAATAATACTAATAACCACCACAATAATAATAGTTAATAACAAAAATAACAAGTAATAACGATTTTATAATAATTATTATATTCATTATCCTTAATTAGTATCGTTATTAATGGAAATGTTAATGTTATAATAATTATTTTGCAATATACTACCAGTACAATAATAATAATGATAATAAATAACAATATAAACTTAATAACAATATTATAACCACTAGCATTATTATATTATACTTTCTACTTATTATATTATTGTTAGTTACAGATATAATAGATTTTTGGCACATGATATAATAATTAAATAATAGTATTAATAATAATAATATTAATAATAATAATAAAATAATAATAATAAGAATAATAATAAAATTTTAATAATGTCCAATGTATCAAAAATTCTCTTTATCTCACTTTAGCATCATTATTGTTATTGATTAATACAATTATGGTTATTATTATCATTATTACCCTAATAATTGCCGAAAAAATCACCAAAAGAATCGAAAAAAAACGTCATTTGGAGTAACTCTCAAAAGGCTATATTTCGCTAGATTTGCCGCTTTTCGACTTTTGGGAATGTTTTTTCTCTATACATTTTTTATATTTATATATGGAACACAATTCCTCTTATTATCATCATCGTTATCTATGATTATCATCATTATTATCGTTATCATCATCATATAATTCATTATCCCATTATCACATCATGATCATCATTATTGCAATTATTATCATCATTATTGCAATGTTATCATTATTATTGCAATTATTGGGAGTTATAGTATATGTTTTTGCAATAATATTAATAACCCAAACAATACTAATAGTATAACAATATAATAAATATAATAACGATTTTATAATAATTATTATATATCATTAATCTTAATTAGTCTCGTTTTACTGTAATATTACTGTTATAATAATCCATTTTAGCAATTATTAATACCAGTACAAATAATAATAATTGATAATAATACAATAATATACTAATAAACAAATATTAAACCACTAGCATTATTATTATTATACTTATACTTATTATTATTATTGTATTATTACAGATAATAGTGTTTTGGCAATGATACTAATAATTAAGTACTAGTTATAATAATAATGATAATAATAATAATAATTATAATAATAATAATATAATAATACTAATAATAAATAATAATAATAATAATAATTTTTAATAATATTCAAATGTTATCAAAAAAATTCTCTTATCGCACTTTTCATCATTATTGTTATGATTAATACATTCTTGTAATTATTATCATTCTACCCTAATAATTGCCGGGACAAACACCAAAGAAAATCGAAAAAACGTCATGTTGGAGTATACTATCAACGGCTATATTTCGCTAGATTTTTGCCGCTTTTTCGACTTTTGGGATTGTTTTTCTTATACCTTTTTTATTTTATATATGGACAAATTTCCTCTTATTATCATCATCGTTATCATGATTATCATAATATTATGTTATCATTCATCATTATCTCATTATCATCATTATGCAATTATTATCATCATTATTGCAATTGTTATCATTATTATTCAATTATTGGAGTTATTGTATTATATTTTTGCATAATACTAATAACCACAAACAATAATAATAGTAATAACATAATAATGAACATAATAACGATTTTATAATAAATTATTTATATGATTATCTTATTAGTATCGTTATACTGTAATTAGTACGTTTATAATATTATTTTTGCAATTATACTACCAGTACAAATAATAATAATGTTAATCATAACATAATAATACTAATAACACTATTATACCCCATTAGCATTATTATTATTATAACTCTATACTATTATTATTTATTGTTATTATTACAATATAATAGATTTTTGGCAATGATACAATAATTAAGATAATAGTAAATAATAAGAATAATAATAATAATAATAAATAATAATAATACTAATAATAATATAATATAAATAATAATAATAATTTTAATAATATTCAAATGTTATAAAAATTCTCTTTATTTCACTTTTATCATCATTATTGTTTATGATTAATACAATTCTGGAATTATTATCATTATTCCCTAATAATGCCGAACGAATTCACCAAAGAAATCGAAAAAATCGTCATTTTGGAGTATACTCTCAATCGCTATATTTCGCTAGATTTGGCCGCTTTTTCGACTTTTGGTAATTTTTTTCTCCTACCTTTTTTATATTATATTGGACACAATTCCGTTGATTATAATCATCGTTATCATCATTATCATCATTTATTATCGTTATCATCATCCATTTCATTATTATCATCATTATCATCAGTCATTATCATTCATTATTGCAATTATTATCCTACCTTATTGCAATTGTTATCATTATTATTGTAATAATGGAGTTATAGTATAGTATTTTGGCAATAATACTAATAACCACAACAATAAATAAATACTAATACATAATAATAACAATATAACGATTTTATAATAATTATTTATTCATATCTAATTAGTACGTTATATGTAATTATTACTGTTTCATAATAATTATTTTTTTGCAATTATTACTACCAGTACAAATAATATATAATGAAATAATAACAATAATAATACTAATAACAATATTAGAACCACTAGCATTATATTATTATACTATATACTTATATTATTCTTGTTATTATTACAGATATAATAGATTTTTTGGCAATTATACTAATAATTAAGATAATAGTAATAATAATAATAATAATAATAATAATAATAATAATAATAATAATAATAATAATAATTTTAATAATATTCAAATGTTATCAAAATTCTCTTTATTCTCACTTTTATCATCATTATTGTTTATTAATAAAATTCTGGTAATTATTATATTATTACCCTAATAATTGCCGAAATCACCAAAGAAATCGAAAAACGTCATTTTGGAGTATACTCTCAAAAGGCTATATTTCGCTAGATTTTGCCGCTTTTTCGACTTTGGGAATGTTTTTCTTATACCTTTTTTATATTATATATGGACACAATTCCTGTTATTATCATCATCGTTATCATGATTATCATCATTATTATCGTTATCATCATCATTATCATCATTATCATCATCATTATCATCATTATTGCAATTATTATCATCATTATTGCAATTGTTATCATTATTATTGCAATTATTGGAGTTATAGTATATATTTTTGCAATAATACTAATAACCACAACAATAATAATAGTAATAACAATAATAATAACAATAATAACGATTTTATAATAATTATTTATATCATTATCTTAATTAGTATCGTTATTACTGTAATTATTACTGTTATAATAATTATTTTTGCAATTATACTACCAGTACAAATAATAATAATGATAATAATAACAATAATAATACTAATAACAATATTATAACCACTAGCATTATTATTATTATACTTATACTTATTATTATTATTGTTATTATTACAGATATAATAGATTTTTGGCAATTATAAAATAGATAGTAATAATTAAGATAATAGTAATAATAATAAATAATAATAATAATAAATAATAATAATAATAATAATAATAATAATAATTTTAATAATATTCAAATGTTATCAAAATTCTCTTATTCTCACTTTATCATCATTATTGTTATGATTAATACAATTCTGGTAATTATTATCATTATTACCTAATAATTGCCGAAATCACCAAAGAAATCGAAAAACGTCATTTGGAGTATACTCTCAAAAGGCTATATTCGCTAGATTTTGCCGCTTTTTCGACTTTTGGGAATGTTTTTCTTATACCTTTTTATATTATATATGGACAAAATTCCTCTTATTATCATCATCGTTATCATGATTATCATCATTATTATCGTTATCATCATCATTATCATATTATCATCATTATCATCATCATTTCATTTATTGCAATTATTATCATCATTATTGCAATTGTATTATTATTATTGCATTATTGGAGTTATAGTATTATTTTGCAATAATACTAATAACCCAACAATAAATAGTAATACATAATAATAACAATAATAACGATTTTTAATAATTATTTATATCATATCTTAATTAGTATCGTATTACTGTAATTATTACTGTATAATAATTATTTTGCAATTATACTACCAGTAAAATAATAATAATGATAATAATAACAAAATATACTAATAACAATATATAACCATAGCATTATTATATTATACTATATATTATTATTATGTTATTATTACAGATATAATAGATTTTTTGGCATATACTAATAATTAAGATAATAGTAATATAATATAAATAATAATAATAATAATATAATAATAATAAAATAATAATAATTAATAATAATATTTTAATAATATTCAAATGTTATCAAAATTCTCTTTATTCTCACTTTATTCATTATTGTTAGATTAATACAATTCTGGTAATTATTATCATTATTACCTAATAATTGCCGAAATCACCAAAGAAATCGAAAAAACGTTCATTTTGGAGTATACTCTCAAAAGGCTATATTTCGCTAGATTTGCCTTTTCATGAT
>NW_023648635.1:0-6738 GCF_015228065.2 Penaeus monodon | reverse complement strand
GGCCATAATCATCCTTGTTCCAAACCCTGGCAAGGATGCTTCCACACCAGGAAATTACAGACTAATTTCTCTCACCAGCTGAATCTGCAAGCGGATGGAGAAAATGGTAAACTTCAGGTTGACATGGCTGCTAGAAAAGGAAACATGAAACCCTCTCAGATTAGTATGGGTGGGTACACCTCTACTTTTTGGGGGCCACAGCAAGGGTTTCATCACCTCCAGGGACAAGTCATAGCCATCTCCAGCCGACTTCAGCCCTCGGTAGTTGAGGTTAACACCGGTTGACGAGTGTATTTTTACATTAAGACTGAAGCAGGGTGTTTGGCTTCTTGTCTCTTATTGGTGTATACGCTCCAACTGATGTTTACAAAACCTCATCCACGGCAGACAATTGCCCCCGGCGAAGATATTCACATTGTTCTGGGGGAATTCAGTGGAGTATCCGGATGTGATCAAGCTGGCTGTGAGATGTCTGTCGGTCCCTATGAGTCGTAACCTGATCTTAGCAGCAATAACAGCCTTCTTCTATGGGACTTTGCTAGGTTTCCAGAGAAATAAGGATCTCTAACTCCAGGTATCAGCTACTACCAACCTGCATCGCTGGGACATGGTATAGTGATACGAGTACGTGGCCAAGGAGATCAACCACATTTTTGTTGGCATGTGATGGAGGATTCTCCAGAACTGTAGAATTACCGGAGTGATGAGTTCTGTGGCACTGACCTTAGGCTGGATATGGTACCTACAGGTCCACTTCAAAATCCTGGTCCCTTCCTGTGGCCACTCTAAGGTGTTTCACTTGGACAGATGGGAAGGGGAATGTGCCTGTGGGTTCAACATGGCAGTCTCTGTTTCGATTCACAGAAACATGGACAGACCCAGTTGCTCTGTGGTTGGGTTCTACAAGTGCAAAAACACTTGAAGAGCCCAGGAATCCACTGACATATGCCTGAGGGCAAGACGAATTTCCATCTTGCTGGAATCATTGGAGGCCACAGATGTGTGTCGCATGGCTTGGCTGAATGGCAATCAGGTTTGGTCACTCTTTTGGGGTAGGGCTCCAGACACTGCAGAGAAGAGACAAGGAACAGTTCATCAAGAATCTTGCTGAGGAGGTTGAAGGCCATTTTTTTGGGGAAATGACCCTCGCCCTGCCTACCAAGCCCGAGAAAGGCTGAATTCTAAACCCTTCTCGTAGATGACGCCAGTCCGCTCTGTGGATGGACAGATCATCTCAGATCATGTTGGGGTTCGTGAATGTTGGGCCGAATATTTTGAGCAGTTTGTACCAGGTAGACCCTTCGATGCAAGCAATATCACAATTCCTGTGGCTGGGCCACCCATCAGTGAGGAACCTCCTACCCTAATGGATATTAGGATGGTGATTTTAAGCTGAGTAGGGAAAGTGCAGGCATATGTGATACCTCGGTTTTAACTTTTTAAAGGTGGGGGGGAACCTATGGCTTGGTGCTTGCATGCAATCTTGAACTGGCCCTCTGGTATTCCTGGTACCATTTTCCCCCTGACCCGTTGATCCTCTCTGGAAGGGAAAGGGGGATCGTTGGGACTGTAGCAAATACCGTGACATTACATGCTCAGCATACCAAGCAAAGCTTTTCACCCACATTCTTCTGAACGGATCCCGACCACCTACTAAGGCACCAAAAGACCAGAGAAGTCTGGATTCACTCCTGGCAAGTCCACAATAGACCGAATATTACCGATTCCAGTAATTGGGGAGCGTCATCAGTTTGGTCGTGGATTGCTTGCAGCCTACATCAACCTCAAGAAGGAGTTTCACTCGGCGCATCATGAACTGCTATGGGAGATCCTGAGACTCAGGGGAATTCCAAACCGATTATTGGCCTAATAGCAAGCCTATATACCGGTTTCTGAAAGTGCTGTAAAAGTGTGGTGTTTGTGTTTTATATATATATATATATATATATAAAATATATATATATATATTATATATATATAAAAATATATTATATATTATATATTGGGTGTGTGTGTGTGTTTGTGTGGTGTGTGTGTGTATTGTGTTTGCTTGCTTGTTTGTTTGTTTGTTTGTTTGTGTTGTAAGGGTTATCTGGTGTCTTTCCCTTAGTTTGCGGGGCCCCAATTTTTCATTGAGGCATGTCGTGAGCTTTTACAGTTGGTAGCGTCTTTCAGTAAAGAAAAAAAATGTGCGAAAACAGTCTTTTCCCAAAGCATCACCAAAAATATAAATAATTTTAAAGTTTGTATAATGGGTGAAACGTAAAAAGAAATCACCAGATTAAAGTTAAACTTACCACTTCACAGAAAACGTTTTAAAAAAAATTAAATAAATTAGAATCTTTACTACTATCAATTGTATTATTTCGTCAAAATAAGTCAAAATAAGTTGTTTTTATTCATTTCCATCGTTTATTTATAATGTAAATTATTGTATTTTATCATTTCCCTTTTAAAGCCTTCAAACTATATATACGGACGGAAAAAACAAACAAAGTCAAATCTGGAAAAAACCATTATTATTTAAAAACAAATCAGTAACACAATAAAAAAAAAATAAACCTCCGAAAAAAAAAAATAAAAGCAAGCCCAAATACACTTAAAAAAGGGGCAATCTTAAAAAAAACAAAATAAAAAAAATACTCCAATACTGCATATCCTTTAAAGGAAAACAAAAAAAAAAACAAAAGCACAAAAAAATGAAAAAATTGGAAAAAAACAGGGGTTTACGAAGGGAAAACCAAACCGGGTTTAAACGAGCCGATGCCTGTCGAAAATCCCCAAGGGTGGTTGCCCTCACTTTATTTATGCAAAAAAAGGGTCGTGCGCTAGATTTCGCGCATCCAGACCTTTTCCCCCTCGTTAAACGTCGATGCCTTCTCTAATTTTTTCCCCTAAAATACAAATTTATCTTAGATTGCCGTTTTTTTTGAAAATCAAAGGAGCTTTCAATGGGGAAAAATATACAAAAATAAATAAACACAAAAGAAGGGGGGCAAATATACATAAATTTAAATAAACGATAAAAATTATTTTCGTGGGTGCTCAGGGGTTTGGCCCCAAATCCCCTTTGGAGATTTTCCCTCTCCCTTGTGCGTGCCATTTTGGGGCGCCATTTTGATATGCCGTATTACCAGGGGAAAACCCATGACTTTCCCCTCGTGGGCCCTCGGGGGGACATGGGGGAGTCGTTACCTCGGTACTTGAAAATTTTGGGTCGCGGGGAATTTCATGAGGGTTTGGGGTGTTTGAAATTTTGGTTTTGCGTGGGTTCCCCTCACTGGGTACAGATTGTCCCTTTCCCTTCCATTTATGGCAGCGGGGTCATGGCCCAAAATTCATCACAATTGGGGGAAAAACCATGATCACTTATCGGGGGTTTATTGACACCGAATATCAAAAAAATTAAAAGATCGGAGGTTCTAGCTGGTTCCATTCCCGTTTGATCCCCACAATGACACTTTTCAGCGTCATGGTAATGCCATTTGGCGGCATATTAAAAAGAACTTCCTGTACTCGCTTCAGGTGGGATCATAGTCCTCGTCCCATAGGAGAACGCCTCTACCCTTTACACATTGTACACTCCTTGGGGGGCTATTATCACGACGGCAGTACCCTGGGCCGCAAAAAACCCATAGGGCCACAAAAAAAAGCGGAAGCAGCCCTAAGGGGTGATGAAGGTTGTTTTGGGGTCGGTTTCTTTTCTAAAAAAGGATCTGCCAAAAGCATTCAAGGCATCAAGGGGGAAAAGTACCGAACCTTTGGGGGTGATATAAGACGCAATATAGGCACGTTTTATGGAAGGGAGGATTAAGCACTTGACTATTGAGTTTGGTGAGGAACAGTTTATTCTGACACCATTTTAAGCTTAGCTACAGCCCTTGTGAGAGTTCATCACCTGCAGGAGTAATGAACCCTGACCCACCATTAAACCAATTTTTTTGACATCTCGCGAAACAAAGGGGAAAGTTCGAGGGGTTTTTGCCACAAAAAGGGGTGGGATCTTTCTTCACGAAGATCCTTAAAAGGGGGTCCCCAACATCTTCTTTAGCTTGTACCCTGGCAAAGCCTTCCTTGTTTTGAATATCTGAAAAATTTGCATGAAAAAAAATTCGCCCCTTAAAAGGGGTGCGATAATGGAGGTCTGGGGGGAATGCAAAGGGAACCTTTTTTAAGGAAAGGGGTTTTGGGCTGGGTGGGTGGAGGTGGCCTGCTTGGGTGGCAATGAATGATTTTCAGGGGATGATTCGGGGAAATTGTAGCGATCCCCGCTACCTGTGCAGGCCCCCTGCCTGCAGGGTCCCTTTCTGGTAGAGCGTGCCTGTCGTCTGCTGTCACTGGGATAAAACCCGGGTTTTTTAGATCTTCGTGGTATCTAATCCACATATGCGAAGATCTCCTGACAGTTTTAATGCGGATATAAAAAGTCAAAGGGTTTCAGTTTCAAATGTGCAGACTATCAATGCTGCGTGAAAATTGGGAAAAAAAGAAAGCATTCTCTTGTGGTGGGGCGTTCTTTTTTTCTCTGTGGACGACAGAAGCTCAAAGTGGCTGGGTTTTCCACAAGTACGACAGGTGACTAGAACAAGACACTTCTAATACGTGACCTGCATCCCCGTCATCACAAAGTTCCTTTGCCCGGAGTTGTGAGACTGGTGGTACCCCCCCTGATGGCTCTGTGGCGGGAAATTTTTCACATTACCCCCGGGAGTTCGCCAGTGTGGTTGCAATGGATGAATTCTGGTGGTAATTCTCATTATGGACCAGGCTGCGCCGGGAAAAGGGGAGACTTTCAAACCTTTTTCTTCTGGTCTCGCACCCAAATCTGAATTCGGTGTGAAGTCAGAGACGCCCAAACTTTGTCTTGTGTTTTCTCATGTCAGCAATAAGACAAACGCAAATGTATCAACTGCTTATTTGAGGGAGGCCGCAGTTTTAATCACGACAGTAAATATACCAAAGCTATTCCATTTTTTGTATGACCCCAAGAGGCTGGACTTCAGTGCTGGAGTACCTGAAGAAAGCCAGGCCAAAAGTCCGTGAGACAGCAGGGGTAGCCCTCGCCTGCAGGAAGTCGGAGACTGGTTAGGGCAGCAAGCACTATAAGAATCGTTTTTCCTCCCTTCTTTTTTTCTTGTTTCTGTTTTTCCGCCTTTTTCTTCTTTCTCCCTTTCTGCCAATCTCCATTTTTTGTGATAATATTCCACAAGGGGTTTTTCTACTGTCTGTGATTCTGTGGCGAATCACGAAAGGGGCGGCGGGACTTCCCCTTTTTATAGCCGGCTTTGTCTTCTTTGGCTTTTGAATGTGCGTAATTCTTCGAGTGTGATGGCTCTCTGCGACGTCAGAATTGGTGTGACTTTACCCCAATCTTGAGGTAACGTCACGAGGGAAAAGGGAGTCCCCCTCCCTGGCTGGCAGCGCGGCGAAAAAATGCTTTTAACAGGATGTGTTGTGAGGGTAGCTCTGGGGGATAATGATCATAAAATGGCGGGGAGAGTAAATTTCCCCGGTACAATACACTACAAAGATCATTGCACTCTACAACAAAACAATCGCCCTCAGGGACTTTTACAACATGAGGGGAGTCACTGAAAAAGGAAATGTATCGCTGGACACCGTCTCTTCAGAAAAAACCCCCTGCGCCCTCTGGGTGTGAGTTTCACGAGTGTCTTTTCGGGTATGGTACGTAAACCTTTGGGTTATTTACAGGAACACGAAATTTGCATTGACAAAATCCGTCTGACCCATACCCAAAGAAGCTCTCAAGCTGTCTAAAAAAAAAGGTGCCCTGAATATTCATATTCGTTACAGGTCTGTCCCTGTACATTTTTCACTTATAACATACTACACACAAAAACACACCCACAAAACCCGTGGGTGTTGTGTGCTTACATATATATATATATATATTAAAAATATTTTATTAAAATTTTATTATATTATATTATATATAAAATTTTAATAATTTTTAATATAAAAAGTTGTGTGTTTATATATATAATATATTTATATATTTATAAAATTAATATATATTTTTAAAAATATATAATAAACATTAATTTTATTAAAATATATATATATATATATTATATATATAATAATATAAAAATAATATATTTTTTTATATTATTATAATATATATTTTATATATATATATATTATATTTATATAGTAAACACACCAAACACACAACACCACACACACAACACACACCACACACACACACAACACACACACACAACACACACACACACAAAACACACACACACAAAAAACACAAATATATATATGTTGTGTGTGTGTGTGTAATATATTCATATCTCACCCCCAAGGGGGTAAAAGCCGACGGGGGCTCAGGCCGCATCCATCCTTTCCCTTTCCGCCCCGAGAATCCCTCGAGGGAGTTCCCGGGAGGCCCCCCGGCCCATCTTAAAAACCTCGCGACGGTCTCGTCAGCGCTTAACCAGATCTCCTGGGTCGCCCCCAGGTCCCCCCCCCGAATTGTCTCGCAAAGGAAGAGACAACCCGAGGGGGAGGTTTGTCCCCTGGGGGACGAACTAGGTGGCCATATAGCCTATTTGGGGACCCGGATTATCAATAACGGGCCCCAACCCGTCTCATGGGTAACGCCGGTTGGACACGTGGTCCCGCCAACTGTACCCCATGATCTGGCAAAGGGACTTTTTACAAAAAGGGATTTTAGCGGATTCCAAGACACTGGAAGCGTCCCGGGTT
>NW_023648633.1:0-2500 GCF_015228065.2 Penaeus monodon | reverse complement strand
CGGATGCCTTTGTCGTTTCCCTTATCTACTCCCCTATCTATCAGAGAGGGTTTGGTATTTTTAAAGCCAGGCCCATGGGGAAATCGCTACGACGTCCCCCTCTTTATTTTTCTTTTTTTATCTTTGTGAAGATAAAACACAAAAAAAAAAGACAAAAAAAAAAATTAAAAAACCCCCCTTTTTAAAAAAGGCCCAAAAATTTTTTGAAAAAAACCGGCTGTTTGGGAAATTAAAACCCCTCTCCTTTTGTTGGGCCCTTTTTTTTTCTCTTACTATCTGGCCCTTATGTGTATGATTTGGGTTTCCCCGAAAAAATTATTGCAGTCTTTACGATTTGTGACACGGCACCCAAGGCCCATCCGGGTGCAGATCCTGTCACCTTAGGAATCTGTGGGAAAAAAAGTGATCGAAAACGCCCTTTTGGCCCCGCGGACCAAGATTTTCGTCAGAGCAGGGGTTTAAAAACCGCCTAAGGGTTAGTGGACGGGCGTGCCTGCTGGAAACCCCCCTTTGATCCAGCGAACAAACCCCGCAAACCCGCCCCCAGGTACCAGTCCGCCCCAGGATGCTGGGGATGGGGAAACCTGGCGGACGCCTTTCAGATCCGGTCAACTCCAGGACTCGTTAGGGGCAGGTTTTTAGCCCCCCCGAGATGCCGCCCCCCCGCGACGCCCGTAGATCCAGATGGAAAATTAAAGTTTGCGAGAAGGACCTGAACGAACTGGGGAAGGGGGTGGACGAGGACCCCCGCCCATTTTAAAAGGGCCTGGACTACGAGGAGGTTTTGACCAAAACCGATGTCAAGGGGGGGACCTGTGCAGAAACCCTTTTGAGGATGTTGGACATCGAGGACGGACATATTACACCCAAAGGGCCAGGAGGAGGGGGACAAAAGGGATGAAGCCCCCCCCGAAGATGCCCCCCACAACGGGAAAGAGAACGAGATTACCAGCCAAGTTAGGTCACCCTTTAAAAGGCCCCCCGAGGGCGAAAGGGGGGTTTGGTGGGCCCAAACAATAGAAAATATACAGAAGTCTATTTCCATTCCCCGGGGGCCCAAATTTGGCCCGGTTTCCCCGCGGATCCAAAAAAGAACCCCTTCGCTCAGCGAGGGCGTAGATGAAATTTATTATCTCCCATCGTTTTGGGCCCCCGAGAGTTTGTGACCCGCACCCCCCGGGGGTAAGGCCGGCTTCGCCCTCTTTTCCCCCGGGGGAAGCGACCCGACCCGCATACCCCTATTCCCCCAAAATAGACATGTCTCGTATTTTTCATATTGTGTGTATCAACTTTAGAAATAAAGGTAAACCCGTATACCATTTAAAATTTACCCTGTTCACCATTGTATAGGGACATAGCCTTTTACACACACACACCCCCACACACACCAACACACACACACACACACATATATATATATATAATATATATATATATAATAATATATATTATAAATAAAATTTTATATTTTTAATTATATTTTTAATTATATATATATATATATATTATTTTTATATATTATATATATTAAAAATAAAATATATAGTGTTTGTGTGTGTGCGTGTGGTGTGGGGGACACGTTGGTGTGTGGTGTGTGGTGTGTGTGTGTGTGTGTGTGTGCGCGTGGTGTGTGTGTGTGTATGCATATTATATATATATATATATTATATATTATAATATTATATATTGTGTGTGTGTTTGTGGTGGTGTGTGTGTGTGGGGTGTGTGTGTGTGTGTGTGCCACACTCACAGAAACAAACACCACACAGAAACACACACACGCACACACGCCCACACACACAACACACACACACACACACACACACAGAAACACACACAACACACACACACACACACACACACACCACACACACACACACACACACACACACACAGATAATATATATATATATTACTATATATATATATATAAAATTATAATATATAATTTTATATATCACTACACACACACACACACACACACACACACACACACACCACACACACACACCCACACACACACACATAGACACACATACACACACCCCCACCCCACACTCATACACACCCACACACACCCCACAACACAACACACACAGTTTATATATATATTATAAATATATATATATATATTTTATATATATATATATTATTATATATTTTTATGTCTATATATGTATAGCTTTATATGTGTACACACACACACACCAAACCCCAAAACACACACCACACACACCCCCAACACACCACACCATATATAAAAAAAAAAAAAAAAAAAATAATATTTTAAATATTATTATTATATATATATATATATATATATGTATATATGTGGGGGGTTTGTGTGTGTGTGGGTGGTGTGTGTGTGTGTGGGGTGTGTGTGTTTGTTTGTGTCTTTGGGTATGCTTTTATATATTTTATTATTTATTTTTTATATATATATCTATATATAATTTTATTAATATATAATAATATATATTATTATTATCAATTTAAATAT
>NW_023648632.1:0-2500 GCF_015228065.2 Penaeus monodon | reverse complement strand
CCAGGGGGAATTTGTCTTTTTCTTTTTGGCGATAGTTTCTTAAGCAGTGCTCAGCAGGAGTTCTTTTCCTTCTTCCCACAAATCATTTGGTGTTTTTTCATCTTCACATTGATTGGTGTATTTCAAATTTGTTTGACACTGTAATTCTGTAATTGTTATCAAGAGTTTTGTAGTCGAGCTTTAGAGGTGGTGTTGGACGCTCCATCTTTTGAGTCTTATTTCAAAGTTGATAGTTTGTAGTTGGTGGTCACTGTGCAGTCGGCACCAAGTCTTGTCTTGGCATTTTTATGCAAATTTTCCATTTTTGGTTCAGCACAATGTAGTCAATTGGTTGCGTGTTCTTTTTTCTGGTGAAAACCCGTGTACAAGTGTCTTGGGTGTGTTGGAACTATGTATTGGCTATAACTAGATTATTTGTACTACAGAATTCAATAAAATCTTTACCTCTTTCATTTATATCTCCAAAGGGCCGAATTTTCCACAGGTGTCATTTTAGATCATTTTTCCTACTTTGGCGTTGAGGTCTCCATGATTATTTTTACCCTCTCTGTTAGGGGTTGTGTCTAAAGTATCTTGGAGAGAGTTATAAAAAATTTCCCTTTCTTCATCACTTGCAATATTGGTTTGTGCGTAGCATGTATAATACTAATATTATAAGGTTTTGCTTGTATTGTGACTTTTAAAATGCGATCATTTATTGGGCTGTACCCAATTAGTGCATTTGCAGTTTTTTCGTGAGAATCATAGCAACTCCGTGACTATAATTTCCTTGTTTTTTCCAGAAAAAAGAACTGTCTTGTTTCTTAGTTTTGAAACTTCCATACTTTTCCAATTGGTCTCACTTTTTCCTAGTATTTGAATGTTGTATCTATTCATTTCGTTACAGACAGTATGTAATTTACCCATCTCTTTCCCTTTTCCTTACGTTCCACGTTCCGATTTTTAATGTGTTTCTAATGGACATGTTTTCTTTATCTTCTTTGTCTTCCAGATGCATACTTAACATGTCAGCCTGGTTGCCCACTGACTAAACGCGCCCCTTGATAACCCACGCGACGGGCGATGTGGTATGAATTATTATTTCTGTATTTAATCATTGGTTTACAGTAAATATATATATATATATATATATATATATATATATATATATATATATATATATATATTTACTGTAGTGCTTTCAAAACAAACATTGCAAAAATTTATACTTTGCCTATTGAATTATAAATTTACACACTTACTCCCGTTGATGTTCCATTCATTCCTCCTGATTCGATTTCCTAATTTTTTTCTACCATTTTCTGAATTAAATTAATTAATAAACATCCTTTGACAAGAATTCTGTAATATATTCGCACCGTTTTCTTCTGTAACTATGTACTAAGAATAGAATATTAACAACGTGATGTTTTCTGTTGCTATGTATTCAAAATGCAGCCATTTCTCGTAGCCAGTCATGCGTTGGTCTATATGATCTTCAGTGAATTAGATTTCGAAGCAATGCTCTTGTGGCGTCCCTAGTGCACTGATGACGTTAGACCTTATGACACTCGAGGCATTGGCCTCCGAACTCTCGGCCTATTAATTTAAATATATATAATAAAATAAATATATAATAAAAATAATATATATATTATTAATATATATATATGTATATTTACATACATATATATATATATAATAATAATATATTAATATATATACAATATATATAATATTAATATATACATTAATATTATATATTTTTATATATATGTAAATATATATATAAAAATGTTTTTGTATATATATATATATATATGTGTTTATATATATATAATATAATATATATAATAATATATATTTTAATATATATATTATGTATATGTATAATAATTTATATATATATATATTATATATATATAATATTAAAATATATATATAATAATATATATATATATATATATTATATATATATATATATTATGTATATATTTTTATAATATAATATATATATATATAATATATATATATATTAAAATATATATTCAATATATAAAATATGCATTTTAATACAATATAAAAATATCATAAATAAAAATTATTATATATAAATATTTTATATTTGAAATTTAATATTAATATATATTATTATTTTAAATTTTATTATATATATTATATATTATATATAATATATATAATTAATAATAATATATAATTATATATATATATATAGTTATATAGAAAAATATAAAGATAAATATAAAAATAAAACAAAAAATATTATATATATATATATATATATAATATATTTTATAATTTTAATATAATATTTGTTTAAAGGATAAAAATATATATACATATAATATTTTAATATATTATATATTATATAATATTATTTTTAATTTTATAATATATTTATATAATAATTATATATAAATTTTGATAATATAATATAATTATATATAAAATATAATAATATTTTAAAAATATTTATTATATAATATATAATTAAATAATA
>NW_023648630.1:5000-6741 GCF_015228065.2 Penaeus monodon | reverse complement strand
AGGGTAGTGTATGTGCAGCTCTAAGACTGTATTGTGAAACACTATCATTCTGAATGGAGGTGAGGGAGGATGGAGGGTATGAATAACGTGAGTGAAGTATGCCAGTCGGCTCTATCAAAGCACCAGCGTGGGGAGTTAGGAAGTGGTACGTATGAAGCAAGAGAAAGGAGAACTGGAAAGTGGTCACTATAGGGGAAGTGGTCTAAGACTGACCAGTGGAAATCTAAATGAAGAGAAGGGGAGCATAGAGAGAGGTCAATGCATGAAAAAGATTGCGTGCGTGTATCAAAGTGTGTGGGGCGATCTGAATTTAAAACATTAAGGTCAGCTGTGGAAAGGAAGCGCTCTAGAGATCGGCCTCGGGAGTTTGTGATAGAATCACTCCAAAGTGTGGCGGCAGTTAAAGTCACCAATTATGAGGAAAGGTGGTTGAAGTTCGGAAATTAGATTTTCAAAAGCAACAAAGTCAATGGGGTGGGAAGGGGAGAAGTAGACTGAAATCACTGTGATCCAACGATGAAGGAAGATACGAATAACTGTGCAAGGGAGGTGTGACATAAGGTGTTTTCTGATTGATAAGTATGGACGAGACAAAGGGAATGTGGGGAAGAGAGAAAACGATAATTGGGGATTGGTATTGGATGATGTGTAAGAAAGGTCTCTTGAAGGCATACAATAGATGGGTTATAAGAGGAAAGGATATGACGAAGGTCAGGTCTGTGGGAGCGGAAACCGCGAATATTCCAATGAAGGATAGTTATACTTTAGTGATATAGATTGTAGTACGTGTTGTATATATGTATATACATATATTTACATATATATGAACATCTTTATTGTGCAAACGTTTCAAAGACGACCGTCTTCATCCTCAGTGCTACAAAGAAGGAACAAAACAAAATAATTATATTGGAGCCAGACTAGGCAAGAAATAGCAGTTCAAAAGTTAAAAAAAAACAAAATAATCGAAACAAAAGCAAAAAATGGACGAAACAATAGGGGAACATATGTACAGACTAAAAAGACCGAAAAAACATACCATAAACAACTAAACAAGTAATTACACTGTAAATAATTGTGTGGCTGTTGAGTTGTTGCTTAACTCTGGTTTCATCTTGTGAATAAACAAAGATTCTGAGATTAGGAGGTCGAGTCTGTTGGCAGATGTAGACAGAATTTTGAAATCACTGTGAGTGTAGGGGTGGTGTTGTGTGTGTGAATGTTGGCGTATTGCAGAGAACGCCGGTTTGCTCAGAGGTAGGTCTGTTCTTATGGACTTCCCCATATGTTCAAGAATTCTATGTTTGAACCAACGTGTTGTTGATCCAATATACCTAGTATTACAGCTAGGACAATTAAACAAATATACAATGTTTGAACATAGGTCAGGAGCAAAAGACTCTCTCTTCTTTAAATAAGTGTTGATAGTATGGTTATTCATGAAAACTATATTGAATTTTATCTGGGGGAACGAATATTTAAGTAACTCGCGTAATTGTTTTCGAACGTTATAACTTAATCGTCCGAGATATGGTAATTTGATATATTTGGTTTGCATGGGGACAGACGTAAGTTTTAAAGGTTGGCAAAACTTGTTAAGAATGACCTCAGGGTTTTATGGAAAATACTGTTTGGGTAGCCATTCGTTTCAAAGTCATTTGATAAGAACTTCATTTCTTTGTTAAACAGGGACCAGGAAGAGCAAATGTTATATCCCTCTGTTAATTAAAGTTGATATAAT
>NW_023648629.1:0-6741 GCF_015228065.2 Penaeus monodon | reverse complement strand
TTACCCCTGCCTTCCCAATATTTTTATTTTTTGCCCCCACATTTTCACTCTGTGGTTGAATTCCCTTAATCTGGTCATTAAAGTACCAGGCATCTTTAAACTCCTGGGCCATGGCCGAGTTTTAGATATAATCTGTGAGGCTGCTTGATTTATAACACTGATAAGTTTGGCTTCAAGCACTTTCACATTATCACTCAGTGGGATTCATTGCATATAAGATAGTGGGCCAAGGCATTCTGAAGGCTTGTCAGTTAGCCTTGTCTGTTTTCCATCTTGGATTTGCTTGTGGCATTTGGGCTGGGCCGGCATCCATGAGGGAAGTAACAGTGCAATAATGGTCACTTGTGACAGTTCTCATTGACACACCTGATTCTCTCCACCAGTGCCGCAGTGACCAAAGTGAGGTCAAGGACCTCATGCTTGTGGCTCTTGGCTATTGAGAAGAGCGATCTCGGGAATAGCCTCAAGCACATTGGCCATGTGATGACCTGCCGTATCCGGTGCCCTGCAGGGAGCCAGGATGGGGTGGTGTGCATTGGTCTCCCTGTATGATCACTCGGACTTGTGCTGCAGTAACGTAGACCTGGCTGATGTCTAAGCTCATACAGCCTGGTTTGCTGTACACATTGTACAGCTTGAGGGCCCCCCAGCCAGGTGAATCTCAATGGCAAGAGATTCGACATCCTCTCCAGAGTGCGGTGCAGCGGCTACTGCGGAGCAAGGGATTGGTGCTTGACCAGGATGATCAAGCTTCTTTTGCCAGCTGTGCTTGACAGCATTAAGACATGATACTCTGAGAAGCGAACAGTCCCTCTGTTAAAGTCTCCTGGAGGATGACGATGTCATTATTGATTACACTATTGTGTGGAGGATGGCATTCTTTGTATTAAAGTCATAGTATGCGTAGATTGTGTGTCATGATGTTATTTGGTGATAGTTAGATCTGAGATGTCTTTATATTCGGATTCAGAGTCAGTTGTGTCGGAGTCTGACAACTCCATTATGAAGTCCTTGCTGGATGAGGGATCTTTATCTGGTTTTGGGCTGTTTGTCAGGCTAACCATGGGTCCACCGGGAGGTGGAGAACCTTTGGTAGCTCTGACTTTGGAGAGTTTGGCTTTTCTCACTTCAGGCTTTGTCTGTGCGTCTTTTCTCTTTACTGACTTTACCTGGGTAAGGTCAGCCTGTTCTGGCACTGGCTGCATAGATTCAGCCTGTTTTGGCTCTGCCTGTGAGGGCATGGCCAGGGTTGCTGTGGGGAGAGGAGTCTCGTGGGGTGGGGCTGGTTTGGCTCTATTCAGCTTCCTCCCTTTCAGGACTGCAACAGTCTGGGTCATTGCCGTCACGGCGACTGTGACCGCCTTCTCTGCCTCCTCATTCGTCCTCCCCAAAGCTGTTTGCTACTGCAGTGGACTACAGTAATCAACAGGAGATTATCGTCTCTTGGCGAGGCTTTTGCAATGCTCTTTGAACCTCTATTCCTATGGTCCTATGGCTGTGGAGGAGCTTCTTCCTCTTAGGAGGTCAGGAAGCCTTTTCTCTTTTGTTCTGTCCCTGGACATGGGTGCCTGGGGAGCAGGAACAAAGTATGTGTCGCTTTTTAGCAACTCTTGTCGCCTGAGGACCTCCTCTTTCCTGGCAGAGCAAGCCAGCTTCCAGGCGTGATGCCTCTCGGCACAGTTGGGGCACTTAACTCTTGTGTCCCTTTGTCCTTCTTTGTGTGCCTTAAGACACACCTCGTTGTTGTGTGCTTACAGACACCACATTTAGGCTTGGCCTTGCAGCTAGCCTGGTGGTGGCTATATTTTGGCACTTAAAGCAATGTTCTTAATTCTTAGGTTGAAGGTGCCCCAGTTACCAGATCTAGGATAGTGATTGGGGTTCCTTTCAGGACACCAGACTTGTCTAGTTGGGCTCTTCCTTTCGACATTCGGGAAGCCTCCACGACCTGTGGGTGTGATGTGATCAGATCCACATCATACGAACGTGAGAAGCCAAATAGCACCATCCTGACTTCGTATCGTCAGGATTCAACGGCGAGAGACACACTTTCCTCCCATCTTTAAGCTCCTTGGCTTCCTTTAGAAAATTTAGGGTAGCTTAGTCTTTGGGGATAATAATCATGCCTGGTCTCTAGCAACCTGGATTGACAACCAGATTTTTCTCTGCATCTCCAATGCTCTTACCAATTGGCAGGCATTGCCGAAGCCTTCAGGTTTAGAGGGAACCTTGAATTGAGGGAAACGCCTAGGGGGTCCAGACTGCTTCAGAGTCTGTCTCTGGTCTGGCTCGTTTTGGACCGTCCTTTCAGCTTGGATTCTGGGCTACGGTCGTGGAAGCAGCAGCTATTTCAGCTGGTTCAGCTTGTGTTCCATCTCTATCAGAGAGAACGTCTGAGGGCTACTCAGAGGTCTCCCTGATTTGGGTGCTAGCCTGGAGAGGCCAGCACGAGAGTCCATCTTCTGAACAATCTCATGGACAGACATGGTTTTGGCCAATGTCGTGTCCATTTCACCAGCAGGTCTGACAGAGTCAACCTGTGCTTTGGATTTTCTCTTGCCACTAGAAACCCTGTATGGCTGCAGAGTGACTGCCGTGGTCTAGGCCCTGCCACGGTTTGTCATCATTTGTATCTCTATTTGTGGGGGGTTTGTAGGAATGTTTGCCATAATATAAACAGTTTATTTCATCCTACTCATGCCCCCACCCACCACGAAACTGTATGTTAGAACTAATGTCTAACAGCCACAGGGTGGTTGAGAGGATATATATCAGGCTAGAGGGAGATCCGGTCCAGCACCTCGAAGAGGACCACGGATCTTGGTTCCAGATTCTGTGGCTTAAGTACACGTGCGCTGTGTAACCACGCTTTGGGAATGAGAGGAGCCTGGGAAACTATGCTACGCTATGTAGGTTGTGGGGTTATGCTGCTACAGGAGGACAGACAAATGTAAGTATTATGTCGGAAGATCAAGTGGACTGTGCTGAGGGTGGCCAAAGTAAGGGAGAAGGTGGAGGATGTGGAAAGTGAGGAGACTATCGGCAGGAGAAAAGTCACTGCACAGTTGAAATTAGGCAGCAGTTTGATTAAGGAGGATTCCACTAGTGTGCGGGTGGGGACATCAGCAGAAGGGATGACGATACACAATCCATTTGATGGCACTAATGGCAGAAGAGGGCATTGTTTTGTCCTCAGGATACAGCGTTTTTATGATGAGATAGACTGGGTTCTTAACTTTTAACTACCATGTCTCCCCTTAGGAATTTGTTCTTCCCTCCAGCCTCCTTTTGGGAAATTTGTCCTTCCCTCCATGCCTCCTTTGCATCTGTAAATAAAATGCCTCCCAAAATTTTAAGAAATGATAAGTATGTTTTGTTAGTCTATTTAATGAATATGAATTAGTGGTATTATTAAACCTTCCAATATGTGACCATGCTCATGTTAGATAATTTGAGAAATTACTACCTTTTTTTCCAATGGCTTGCCCCCCCTTTGGAAATACCCAAGGTTAAGAACCTGTAGCAGCATGAGCCCACAATCTGAAGTTTAGCATAGTTTCCCAGGTTGGGTCACATCAGGTCCACAGCCCATGTCCGCACTCATTGGACATTGGGCACCTCGTTCCCTGCACACTTACATAGCGCTCGTGTACATAAGCCGCAAAATCCGAAAACGAGATCACCCTTCCCGATCCTCCAGCAGAATAAGACAACAGCAGCAGCAACGAAAGGGAAATGCCCAATTCTTAGCCGACTGGGGAGATAAGACACCCTCCCAAATATTAAAGACCAACCGTCATCTTCATACTGGTGATCTCGGGTGACACGTCATGGTATTTCATCGCTCGCTTTGCTCACTCTCTGGAGGGAAGTGCCTGTAGCAGGACGCCCCTGCAACCTGAAGTTTAGCATAGTTTTTCCCAGGTTGGGCCACTTCAGGTCCACAACCATGTCCGCGCTCATTGGACATCGGGCTCCCCTCGTTGCCTGCAAAACAAGCACTGTGTAGTGCTCGGGGTACTTAAGCTCAGAATCCAAACTGAGATCAACATTCCCCTATCTTCCAGCAGAACATGACAACAGCAGCAGCACCAAAAGGGAAACTGCCCAGTCCTTAGCTGATTGGGGAGCCTGCCGGCTCCCCGTTGATCTCCGACTTCACCTTCAGCACCCAGCCTCCCTGTGGGCACTCACACCCACTACAAACACTCCCAAAAGAGATAAGACACCAGCCTAAATAGTAGATGCACAATCAAATCATCTACTATAAACCACTGATATAGATGCTTAATGAGACTGGTCCCTGTCTCGCCAGAGCATTGCTTATCACAGGAGGCACAAGGAACAGCACAGGTGCCACTTTCGAGGTAGAAGGAGGGTTAGTGTGGACCAGGTTGCGACGGAGAGTGTTCACCTGCAGTTGAGAGGGTGAAGGGCGTGACAGAGAGAGTAGATCCCTTTGTAGTGTAGATTGAGGACGGGCAGATGAGAAGTCTCTTTGGGAGAGGAGTCGTGGTAGAAGGCACTGGATAACACGACGTCGAGAACATGTCGAGGGTTGCCCAGTTTGAGAACGAATGATGAAGGAAATCGATCCCTCCATCCAGGTACTGGAGGTCACAGGTGCAGAGGGCGCAGAGAAAAAAGGAGTGGCAACACCTTTCTTCACATGGAGTGGATAGTACGAGAAGTGTATGGGCATACCATGTGCATGGGTTTCCTGTACATACAGAAGAAGTGGTCAGCAGAGCGATGAAAAAAGGTTGTCCAAGAAAGGGAACTTGTTTTCAACCTTCCGTTCCCCCTTGAAATGGATGGGAGGAGGGGAAGGTTTAGCTGCATCAGGAAATCCAAGAATAGGGCAAGGGCATGAGACCAAGAGAGCCAAAGACATTGTTGACATATTTCAGCCAAAAAAAAAGGACAAAGAAAGATGGAAGGGGGAGAAGCTCAGCATAAGTACTCCATGAACAGCTTAGAGCAGGAGAGAGAGAGAAGATCCCATGGCAACACTCAACGTCTGTGGGTAGAAGCGACCCTGACAGGAAAAGGAATTACACTCCACTCACAGACGAATCACCTGGAGGAAGACGCGATGGGCAGAGGGAGCCGAGGATCCTCAACAGGGAAACCCCCTCTGAAGGAAAGCAAGGTGAACAGGGACTCCAAGCTCATCATGGTCGCCGTCGAGGGCACCAGGGTGGCGTGGAGATGATGGAGCGCAAAGGCATGCCTGGCTTATGGGTTTTGAGTAAACTCATAGAAATGAGGGAGATGAGGGTGATGATCCTGGACCTCTGGTAGAGATTCACTTCCGGGGAAAAAAGGGCTGGTGACTCTTTTAGGCGGCGGTGGAACGTAACAGCAATGCATCCTCGGAGGTCGCTGGTCAGGGGGACATAGGTGGAGGCGTCAACCAACAGATCCTGGGCCTTATGGTAAGAGGCACGGCCGAAGATCACCACCGGGGTTCTCTTGTTGGAAGGCAAAATGATGACATCCTCCCTGCGCAGGCTCTACAGGGGCCCCCACGGTAACGCCTGACAATGGAAAGGTTAGGATGGAAGAGGACTCGAGCAGGATGAAGGAAGGAAGAAAGATATCAGGTAGGGAGTTCCTATGAGAATTGATTTAAACGGTCGAAGGATGAAATAATGTCAATGGAGGTAAAGGGAGAGGGCAAACGGTCAAAAAAAGACCGAAGCCAAGGAGCTGTTGCTGGTGAGGGCAGGGATAGGGATGAGGGGGAAGCAAAAAAAGGACTGTGGGCGGTGAGGCTGGAGCATCTCTGGGAGAAAGAGCGGCCATGGGTGATGAAAAGGGGACCGAGAAGAATCATGGACATCTCCAGAAAATGAGAACCTTCCCCTTAGTGTTTCAGGTTAGAGATTGAGGAAGGGTGCACCTGCTCCTCAAGGCAGTCTCGACAACGGACAATAGAAGCCTCGTCAGCATGAAAGGCCGGTACCATGTCAGGGAAGGAGGCAAACAGGAACAAGAGAAGATTTCTTTTAACCATGGGATCCATGATTAACAGTAAATACTACCGTGTTGACAAGAAAAAAAAACACAATGCAAAAACTAAATTTATTGAAAAAAGACAACAGGGTTTTTGGATTCCATACAGGAGTATTTGGAAACTGATGCCTTATTTTCAATAAGTTTATACAATGGGGTTTGTTGCTACCATATAAAATATATATATTTTATAAATATATAATATAATATATATATAATATATAATATTTTGATTATAATGATATATAAATATATATAATATTATATATAATAGATTTCATATAAAATAGATGATATTAAAATATACATATACAATTTCAATATATATATATATATATATATATAATATATAAATATAATATAATAAAGTATATAAATAATAAATGATATATATATAATATATATATATATTAAAAATAATATATATATAAATATAAATAAAATATTTAATACACAACACACAACTCACACACACACCACACACAACACACACACACACCACACATATATATATATATATATATATATTATATATATATATATATATTATAGTTATTATATATATATATATACATATATATATATATATATATATATATATATATATATATATATATATATAAAATATATATATTTATGTACACATACACACATACTCACACAACACACACACAAAAACACACAACACACATTTAAAATATATATATATATATATATATATAT
>NW_023648628.1:0-6742 GCF_015228065.2 Penaeus monodon | reverse complement strand
AAAATATACATGCCGCCAAAAAGAAAAAAGGATCCCCAGTCCCGCAGCTAGTCACCAGTTTAACTTGATGGCTCATTCCAAACAATAGATGGGCAGGGAAAATCATACTCCCCTCCATCGCCTCACTAGCTGGCCCATCTCAGTTTCAGTATAAACTGCATACTTTTCACCATCTGAAAGGACAAAAGTCTCTTGACCTGTTTCGAAGTCGTTTTACTAAATTTAAACAGATTAACCATGTTCGATGGGACTTATCTATTCTAAGAAGACACGTTCATCGATAGTCTTGATAACGAGTGACAAAAATTTTGGACTTGGATTAAAAAAAAAAAAAAAAAAAAAAAAAAAAAAGTATGACTGTAACAGAGTTCGCAATCCATGGGAATTTGGCAAAAAAATAGACAACTCAAAGGTAAGTAACTACGCCCCCCCCTTTCCCACCTCATTCATAATAAAGTAAAAGTTTCAGATCCCGTGGATGTTATCATTTTTTTGGAGAACAGTGGGCCGCACCCTCCTTATCTCGTGTGAGGAAGTAAAAACGACGCTCTTATTCACCTTCCTGACAACCTTTGACTGACTTTACAACGCCTCTCTCGCTAAGGCTATTTTCCTTCTCCTTTAAGACTGCTTTAGTGACCCTCACTCCTAAGTCACAAAAA
Organism: Penaeus monodon; assembly: GCF_015228065.2. Taxonomy (NCBI): domain Eukaryota; kingdom Metazoa; phylum Arthropoda; class Malacostraca; order Decapoda; family Penaeidae; genus Penaeus; species Penaeus monodon. The sequence continues at coordinate 6,080 of NW_023648628.1, read as the reverse complement.
GACCTGACTGACCCAAAGAGTTACCGTCCCTATTAGTCTACTCGAGACATTAGGCAAATTTTTCGAAAAATTCATAAGCACTCGACTATGGTAGTATCTCGAAGACCATAACCATACAAACAATTCGGCGCTCGACGCAAGACGCACTCAACATCATCACAAACTACATAAACAACAACAAAGACCGAACAACTAAAGAACTATACAATATCAAGCACCCTCTCAAAATCAGATCCTACTGTACCATCCTTGGTTAACCTTTGATACCTACTTTCAATTCCACTTGCATATCAACTCAAAGGACGCTTTGGCAAGAAAAACATTACATTCGCGTTATCGATTTAAAGTGCGGCCCCACGCACGAAGCTGCATCTATACAAAACACTGACCAAACCTCTACTCACATACACACCACTTGCCCTCACACAAACAAGTGCAAACTCCAGGTTGTTCAGGATAAAGCACTCACATGGATCTATATGATAAACTGGGATCAATTTATAACATCTAAACTCCACGAGGAAGCTTCTCTGCTTTCCTCTGAACATCGAGTGGCGTAGGTTGGTCTGTAAACAGACCGCCTAAACTCCGTGTTTGGCATACCGACTGGCTGGATAGACTCGACACCTTCTTTCGTTTCAGCCGAGACCAGGATTAGGCCATGATCCTTTTTCTTTGGCATGGGATGCAGTTTTTTAGGTCTTGGCCGCATCCTTTGAAGCCACTTCCTATTCCCTTTTTCACCTTTCCCCTTCCCTATCTCCTTGTTTTGTTCAGTTTTTGTTTTGTGTTTTCTCTTCTGTTTTGACATAGTTGTTGTTGTTTTTGGTTAGTTGTGACGTTTTAATTTCCTAAAAAAGGGTTATCTCCTCTTAGTCACAGCCTCACATCCCGTTTTAAATACTTTCATTTTCGTCACTTGACGCTATGTGACTCCCATTACCTCACCCTCACTACCACTTTACCTTTGCCACAGGTGGACCCAACATCCTTTATCCTTACCCCACCATCTCACTGGTTTTTGTTTCCGGCATGTGCACTTGCTGCTAGTACTCATGCAAGGACCATAAATCCTTTGTCACAGCCAGTGGTGGTTAATCCAACTGTGACATGACCGCCAGGGCGGGCGCCTCTCCGTAAGTCCTACTTTTGACGAAAGGGGAACCCTTCTGTTGACACGAGCAGGAATGGCAGCCCCATGTTAGCGACCACCTCTGAACTTCGACCCTGCTTCAACAGCAAAGGTTAGCCAAGGGGTAGCCCTGGAGCCACGGTCGAGGAGGCCGTGCCTAGAGCATATCGCATATCGCTCAGTGCCTAAACTGTTAACTTATCCCAACCTCCCAGTTATGAGAATCCAGCTGATGTTCGGCATATCGGGGTCCCGGGCCGCGAGCCCTCACCCATTCCCACGCGAAAAGCCGCGAGCGCACGACCCCCAGTGCGAGCACGTGCTCAAGGTTGTAGGGTACTTGTACTTTACGTACCGTGGGGTTGGCCGGCCACCCTCCCGTGCAGCCTCATGAGGCAGAGGAGAAGCCCCACGTGCCCAAGGACACCTGCACTGAACACAAAAGATTCAAGATGGCGCTGAGCCACCCACATCCTTTCCTCTTTTCAAAGAACTCAATACAACTATTACCCCCAAAACTTTTCCTGCAGCTGGGTTAAACCCGGCTCCTTTTTCCCTTTTAAAATTCATTTTCCTCTACCCTTATCCTTCCCCTATCCCCATTCTTCCTTCCCACTTTTTTTCCAAACTTTGTAGTAACTGATGAGCCCCTCCTGGTTCCTACCACTGGAAACCCCCTCTTAGAAGTGCAGGACCTGAGCTCCTCTGAGGTGAATCAAGCCTTTGGGTGGTTTTCTCAGAGGAGAGGGATGAACAAGGGTTCCAAAAACAAAGATCCCTATCTGTAGGTGGAATAGGGACCCCCCTTTGGGCCCTCCCCCCCAAAAGGGTTAACAGCCTTGTGCGCTGGGGGGACATGGGGCCTGGGGGTTTGAGGGTTTCCCACAAAATTGAGAACCACTGGGCTAGAAAAACTTTCCTTTTTGGCCCCTTTTCCAGAAAGGGAAGGGGGCCCTGGATCCGGCCCCCTGGTGGGGTCTCCTTGGGAGGTGGGGATTCAAGGCGCCTATGGGGCATTCACATTTTCCCCTTTAGTGCCATTATAAGGGGTTTATTGGTGTAAAATCCTCTCCCCAACCCCGTACCCTTTTAGAAAAGGGTTTTTAAATAAGTTTCCCCCTTTTTTGGGGACCCCATGGGGGGGCGGGGTATGAGAGGATGAAAAAAACTGCAAATTTTTTTCAGGGGACAAAAATTTTTCAAAAAAACTCCTAACAAAAAAACCTTGGCAGTCATTTTGAAGCATACAGGCTTCGGGTGGGTAAAGAAAAAAAAAAAAGCAGAGGCTGATTCTGTCGCAATTGTGCTAAAGGGGAAAAAAGCCCAGAACCAATCTCCCAAAAAAATATGTCAGCCCACAAAATTTTTCCCAAAAGATGGATATAAATGTGGCCTCCCAGGCCTGCCCCCAAACAGGGAGCCCTCGGTCCCCCCTCAGCCGTCCTCCCTGCCCGAGAGGGAAGTCCCAAAATAAACCCAAGGTTTTGAAACGGGTGTGTTTCCCTTTGACCAGGGCCGGATACTAACCGAAAGGGCCCCGGTCCAAAAACGCCCTGGGCCAGAGACAGATTTTGGAGAGAGAGTCTGGACCTCTAGGCTTTTCCCTACAGTTTAAATTTCCCCTTCAAAACCTAAAAGGCTTGACAGTGACTCCCAAAATTGGTGGGGACCCTTGGAGATGCAGGGGAAAAAAAATTGGTGCAATCCTGGTTGCCAGAGACCAGGCCAAAAATCATTTGCCCAAAGAGGAAGACCCTGAATTTCCTGCGGGAAAAAATTGAAGGAGTTTCAAGAGGAAAGGGAAAAAAGTGTGTCTCCCCAAACTTCATCTCGATGAAGGAAAGTCAAGATGGTCCCATTTGGGGTTTTAAAAAAAATGGGTTATGACGGGGGATCGATAACTTTACACCCACGGGTCGTGGGGGTTTCCTGAAGTCAAAAGGGAAAAAAGGACCCCAAAAACCGGGGAAGGTCGGGTGCCCCGGGAAAAAAAACTCCAATCATACCCTTAAATTGGGGAAAATTTGGGTTCCTACAGCTTTTTGTCAAGTCCCTTTGTTTCCAAGTCCCAAAAAAAAACGGTAAAACCACCAGGTTTAGTTTTAAACCCCAACCCCAAAATTGTGGTGTCTGTAGGGGGGGTTACACAACCCCAAGGTGTCCCTTAAGGCCCCCAAATGTGCCAACTGTGCAAGGGGCATATGCCTGGAGTTTTGTCAGGAAAGAGGGGGCCTCAGGCGAAAAGAGGTTCAAAAAAAGGGACCAGATTTTGTTCCTGCCCCCCAGGACATAGTTTTGGGGAAAAACCCAAGGGGGGAAAAGGGGTCCTCGACCTCCAAAGGGAGGAAAAAAGTTTGGCCCCCTTTTCTGGGTTTTTTTTAAATCGGCCACTTGGTTGAATCTCCACCCGGTTAAAAAGGGGGAAGTTTCCCGGCCTTTTGGGCCATTGGGGGCAATGAGGGGGAAAAAAATTGTCCCAACCCCAATCCCAGGTTGGTCCGGCCCCCGGAACTGGGGAAAAAGCCCCCCCACCAGGCCGGAAAAAAAGGGTGGACCAAACCAGGGGAAATCGTAAGCCAGGCCCGAAAAAGGGCCCCCTTACCCAAAAACCACAAAAGAAAAAGGGGGAAATGGGAAAAAACCTTTAAAAAAAAGAAAACGTGACAAAAAAAAACAAAAACAAAAAAACAGATGAAGCCCCCTCAATCAGAAAAGGAAATTCACAAGGGTTTGTCAGACCCCAAATATATCGGGAACCCAAAAAAAAAGACGCTTCTCGGATGAAAACGTAACACCAAGGAACATGAACACAATCTAAGCTTTTACTACAGTGGAAAATCAAAGGGCCCTTAATTTCAAAAAATTTGGACATCCTGCACGAAATAAGCGATAAAGGGAAAACAACCCCGGGGAAAAAAAAAGAAGGGTTTGGTTCACTTTCAGGGCAAGCCAAGGGGCCAAAAAGGGCCAAGGGAGGTTGTTCAACCGGGCAAAAAATCCCCCCGGCAATGGGAACCCACAAAAAAATTTTGGAATCTCGCTTTTAATTTCCCAGGTGGGGGCCACAAAAACAAAACCCCCGGGCCATGGTAAAAAAGCCAGCCATAAAATTAGATTGTCTACTCCCGGCCCCGGGCCCGAGTGACCCAATAGGGGGGGAACTTCAAGGCCCCACCACCCCACCCTTTGGCCCCCCAAAAAGCCAGGGGGGAAGAAAATTCAGGAAATCGCCTTCTAAGAGAGGGTAAAACACAAAGGGACAACCCCCTTGGCCCCCCCTTGGTATAAATAATGGTTTTATGGATGTAAAAGGACCACAGCCCACTTTACACCCCAATTTTCCCCAAACCCAAACCCCAAAACCCAAAAAGGAGGGAAAAAAAACAGATAAGGCCGAATGGCAAAAAACTCCCCAGGACCCATTTGTTTTGATTGCAATGGCCCCCCAAAAAAATGTTGAAAAAGGCTTAAAAACCAGATTTGCCCCCCTAAATGGGGTACGGCCCAAAAATGGCCCAGGAGTTAAAAAGACACCTGGTACTTTAATGACGAAAAATTGGGGAGGTCAACCCCCAAAAAAATTTTAAAACTGTGCAGAAAACTATTCCAAAAGGAAAAAAAAACCCCCGACAAACCTAGCCCAAAAAAAACTAAGTGTAAAGGGATTCCCAAGAGCCCTTTTGGGCCACGGAACCACCCTTTACAAAAGCTGTGGCAATGGATCGGGACAAGCTACCAGCCGTTGCCCTAAAAAGGCACCCACAAAACCGCCCCTCAATCAGGGGCAAAAACGGTGCTGAGTTCTCTGTGAGAACAAGCAGCAACATTCTGCCAACAAATCAAGGGAAAACCCAAAGATACTTTAAACCAGGCAGATTGTTTCATATCAGAGAGAGGCACCAAAACCGATAACTAAAGAGGGTTATCTTTTCTTGAGGGAAAAAAAAAAAACGAAAACAGTTCTCACTCACCCCCGGGTTCTGGGGATCCATACCCCATCTTTTTCCTATCAAAGGACCTGGTGAGTTTGCACTCCTGCAAATCATCAACAAGTCCCGGGGAAATTTTCCCCTCTACCCCTGATTTGAAGGGGGTATCCTAGATCCCATCCCAAAAGCAAAGGATCCCGGGGAAATACCACCCCATCTCTCTCCTCTTTTGTTGGGGAAGACGGCAGGGGGGTGGTACTAACCAAATCCAATGGAAAATGGGACCCCCCATGAGTACCCCCCATGGGGGTTTACAAGGGGCATGGCACAGCTGCTACACTTTAAACAAAATTCAAATGGCCCCCTCGTGGTTTTGTATTCCAGACCGGGAAGGCCTTTTTAAATTAAAAACCTCTTTCTATTCAGGAGAAAACCGATCCAGAAAAAAACAAGGGAAAACCTTGGCTTGGGTAGGTGGCCCATTTTAGAAATGCCATCAGATTTTCCCAAAGGCACCTATACAGCAAATTTTCCCCCTAGAAATGGATTCCATATGGGTGGGTCCTCATCCCCCCTATTTAACACCCCAAATTTTCCGTGTCCTCAACATACAGCTCCCCTTGGGGGTGCAAGATCTCTCATATGTAGAGGTCTTGCAATCATTTCCACTGGACCCCAATGGGGGTTTAATGACCGCGCTGGCTGGAACCCCGTAAACTGAGGAGGGTTGTAGGACAGGCTAAGGGTCTTTTCGGGCCAAATCCAAAAAACCATGGGTTGGGAAAACAATGGGCCCGGCAAAGTCTGAAAAACCAGGAAAAGGACCTAAATTTGGGGCCAGGGCTTCCAAAACCTGGGGAAGATTGAACCCGGGCCTCTACTTTCATAAGGAATTTCCCGTTTTTAGGGGCACGAACCCCCAAACCGGAGTTCAGCTAGGGTTTTTAGGGGAGTCACATCAGTTCCCCAGCCATTTTGAGCTCATTGGACGCGGCCCCCCCTCGTTCCCCGCCGCTTAC
>NW_023648627.1:30000-33645 GCF_015228065.2 Penaeus monodon | reverse complement strand
GCAACACAAACTTTTTCCAAATTTCCCAAACGTAATAGAAAATCCAAATTAAAAAACAAACGGAACGCAAATTCGCCTCATTATTGTCTTTTTCTTTCTTTTTTCTTATTTTATTCCTTCAGACAAATCCAAAAACCTGTCATCCGAAACTCGACAAATTTCCTGCGACAAAAGGGTTTTTCACTGCAGAGACTCACTTAAGGCTACTGATAACAAACAATCAAACAACCAAGAATAATAGTGGTACATTAATCATCATAAAACATCTCCCATGTAATGATAGCACGGGAATCATAGTGGTATCAATATTACTTCTACTACTACTTCGCATATTACTATGACAATTCTTATATTATTTGTAATTATTGATTATTTTTACTACTGCTGCTATTACTATTACTAATACTATTACTAACGATAATGGTGATAATAATAGTGATGATGATGATAGATGTGATTGATGATGATGATATGATGATGATGATGATGATGATGATGATGATGATGAAGAGGATGATTACAGTAATATAAAAATATAATTTTTATGAAAATGATAAGGGTAATGAAAAAATGATATTTATAATGTCAAAAAGAATAGGATATATGTAAGGTATTCAGGAAACAAATAAGATAGGGGTTTATTAATGTTCAAATTTCGAAATCACACGGACGCAAAACCCAGTCGACACCATACAGTTGGAACGCATTTCATTATACTGCGACCGAGGTTACTTTATCCAAGGTACAAAGCTACATATGCAGGGGACCCCATTTAATTAAATTTAAAATCCACCAATCCATCACCAGAAATCTCTGCACAGGTGAGGATTTTGAACGGGATTCGTGTGCAGTGATTAGAATTGGTAATCGAGTAGGGTATGTTTTAGCTTTGTGTTTTTTTTTTTCTGTTTCCCACAAGAAGCTTTTGCGCGGGAGTGAACCCTTCATAAGAAATGACTCACTCTCTCTTACCGGAATATGTGTCATATAAACACTAGCGTGGGGGACAATTAATGATTTTGAAGCCACAGTCACGGGTGTCAAATGAGGCCCTCGGGTCGGATAGGCCAAATGGGCTGACAATTTATTTATTTACTTCTGAATTGTCCATCTTCATGAAAGGAAAGTAATGTATGATTTAGTGACTGAAAGGTCATTAATCATATTTTTTTCATGATGGAAATACATTTCGTGTACGATATTACAATAAGAAACAAAATAATAAAATAATGTCGAACAGTTTTCTAGACAGTAATCCAAGGAAGCTAGGTCTGTACCTTTGTTAGCCTCAAGAGGGAGGCTGATCCAAAAAAATTTGGGGCTCAAAGGCTTGTGAGTTGATACAGATTTTGTAAGAGAATGGGAAGGAAGCTTTGGGGGCATAGAATTAGAAATAAGGGGAAATTTATTATATTAGTTTTTATCATGAATTCTTAAACAGTAACAGGTCTCCTCAAGAACTGAGCTTCAGCTGGTAACTATCGCTAACACAGACATATATTATATATATATATATTTTATATATATATATATATATATATATATATATATAATATTTATTATTATATTATATATATATTATATATATATAAAATTTTTTTTTTTTTTTTTTTTTGTGGGGTTGTGGGTTTTGGGTAAATTTTAGATAAAAATAATCCCCAAATTTTAAATATAAAATATTTTCCCCCCTTTAAAAAAAATTTTAAAAATAAATAAAGTTTTGGGGTTTTGTTTGAAAATTTTTTTTCCCCCTTTTTCCCCAAGTCATACTTTTTCTTTCTCTTACTTTCCCCCATTTTTGGCCCCCCCCCCCCCCCGTTTCTATCCCCCATTTTTATCTTATGTCCGGGTTTTTCCCCCCCTTGTTCCCCCTCCCCCCCCCCCTTTTCCCCCCCCCCATCCCTCCTTTTTTTTTTCCTCTTCTTTTCTTTCCTCTCCTTTTTTCCCTCTTTTCTTTTCCCCTTTTTCCCTCTCTCTCTCCTTTTCTTTCCTCTTCGTTTCTCTCTTCTCTTTTCTTTTTTCTTTCTTTTTTCTTCTTTTCCTTCTCTTATCCCCCCCTCTCTTTTTCCCCTTTTTTTCCTTCCCCCCCTTTTGTTATTACCCCTTCCCCTTTGTTCTTTCTTTTCCCCTTCCCCTTTCCCCTTTCCCTTTTCCTCCCCTTACCTCCCTCCCTTCCTCCTTCCCCCTCTCCCCACCCTTCCCTCCTTCCCCTCTCCCCATTTTCCCCTCCTTCCCTCCCCCATCCTATCCCCCTTCCCCTCCCCCATCCTTCCCTCCTTCCCCTCCCCCACCCTTTCCCCTCCTTCCCCTCCCCCCCCCCCCTTCCCTCCTTCCCCCCCTCCCCTTCCTTCCCCCCTTCCCCCCCCAAAGGACAGCTTTTTTCCCAGGGTTTGTTTGATATGGGGACTGTTCAAAAATATGTTTTGGGGATAGAGCCCTTAAACCCGTGTCCTCGTTGCTGATTGGTACGAGGATGCTTTTAAATTAAGGATTTAGATGGGGGTTTGTTTTTTTTCTTTCTTTCTTGTTTTTTTTGCACTTTGGGAAAAAAACGCAGTTCTTCTGTGGTGGTTTGCACTTTATTTTTGCCATTTTTTTTATTTTTCTTGCCTCTCTCTGCTATCTTCCCTCTCTCTCTCCTCTCTCTCCCCTTCTTTTTCCTCCTCTTCTCTCTCTCTCCTCCTTTTTCCCTCTCTCCTTTCTTTTTCCCCCTCTCTCTCTTTTCCCTCTCTCTCTTCTTTTTCTCTGTCTGCTCTCTTCCCTGTTGCCAGTCTGTCTCTCTCTCTCTACTGTTATTTTTATCTATCAAACCCCCTTCACTCACTTCACTTCTCATCCCCCTTTTCCCTTTTCTTTCTCTCATTCGTATTTCCCTCTCCCCCCATCCCTTATCGACCGTCCCCACCCCCCTCCTTTTCCCCGTCAACATGACCCCCCCCCCCCCCTCCCCCAGGCCTTCCCCAAAACATTCGTTGCCATTACAAACATCAGTACCCCCCCCCCCCTCCCCTTTTTCCCCCCCTCCCCCCCTCCCCCCGCTCCCCTCCCTTTCCTGCCCTTGTTTAAGCCGCCTCCTCCCCTTTTTCTCCTCCCCCTCTGCCCCCTTCAGCCCCCTTCCCTTCTCCTTTTTTCTTTCTTTTCCCCCTTCACCTTCCCTTCCTTTTATCTTCTTCTGCCTCCCCTTCACTTTCCTCTTCCTTTTCTCTTCCTTCTGCCTCCCCTTACTTTCCTCTTTCCCTTTTCCTTCCTTTTTGCCTCCTCCTTCACTTTCCTTCCTTTTCATCTTCCTTCTGCCTTTTTCCTTCACTTTCCTCTCCTTTTATATCCTTCGCCTCTCCTCCTTTTTCTCTTCCCCATCTTCCTTTTTCTCATTTACCCCTGTTTTTTTTTTTTCAGGTTCCTCTTCCCCTTTTTGCCCCTATCCTTTTTTTTTTTTCCCCATTTTTCCCTCTCCTCTCTTCCTTTTCTACCCCCCCTTCTGCTCCTTCTGTGCCCCTTCCCTTTTCCACATTATCCCCCCTCTTCTTTTATTCTGCCTTATTTTCTTTTTCCCCCTTCTTCCTTCCTCCTCTTTCCCCTCTCCTTTTCTTTCCCCCCTTCTCTTTCTCCTTTTCCCCTCCCCTTACTCCTCCTTTTCCTCTCCCT
>NW_023648627.1:22500-25000 GCF_015228065.2 Penaeus monodon | reverse complement strand
TATATATATATATATATATATATATTTTAATATTGTGTGTGGTGTGTGTGTGTGTTTTGTGGTGTGTTGTGTGTGTGTGTGTGTGTATGTATGTATTTATGTATGTATTATATATATAGATTTTTTTTCAATATAAATATATATATAATTATATATATATATATTTATATATATATATATATATAAAATTTTACTAATAAAATATATATATATATATTATATATATATGTTATATATTATGTATATATTCATATTTATATAGATATATGTATGTATATCAATGTTTTACCAAAACCAGACAGAAACCCTTTTCCCCTCATTTTCTATCAGTTTATCTCTTCATCAGCTTCAGCGAAAAAAAACAAGGGAAAAAAGGATAAAGAAGAGGAAAAATAATAAGCGTCTCCGCGCCTGGTTGAAGGCGAATTAATATGGAAACTTCTCCTCCTTTTTTTACTTCTTTCTTCCTAAATTTAAATTTTTCCCGATTTTATCCCAAACGAAGGCAATCCCCGCGTGTGGGGATTTAGTAGCTCGCTCTCAAGGGAACAAAGGCGAAGGAACGGAAGGAGGGAATAGAAGGAGGAGGAGAAGAGGAAAGAGAAGGAGAAGAGGAGGAAGGGGAGGGGGGGAGGGGGCGGAGGAGGGGAGCAGGAGGAGAGAGGAGGGAAGGAAAGGGGGAGGGAGGAGGGGAGGAGGAGGGAGAGGAGGAGGAAGAGGTGGAGGGGGAAGGAGGGGAGGGTATGAGAGGAGGGGGGAAAGAAATAAGATTAGGAAGAGAAGGAGGATTAGGGGGAAAGAAGGGGAAACATCTTTTTGTTGCTGCTCGGACTTTATCATTGTTATCTTTTAAGCAAAACTAGTAGCATCATCATAATCTTTAATTTCTCTATTATTGATACCATATTATTACATCACATGAAGTTAACTGAAATAAATCACCCTTTTCAAACTTTCTTACCCAGTTCTAACTAAACTTCTCATTAGCTTTAGCTTAAAGATAATTTGTTTTTCATGCAAAAAACGCATTGATGGCAACTCATTCCAATTTATATCAATTTTTTTGAACTCGAAGCAAAATTATTTTTTCTTATTTTGCTTGTACTTTATTTTCCTATTAATTCATTATAAATTTAAATTAATCACTTAAGATCAAAGTTTTATACATATACATATATATTATATTTTATTTTGATATATATAAAATATATATATATATAATATATATATATATAGATATATATAATATTATATTTTAAAATATTATATTATATATATATATATATATATATATAATATATATGAATATATATATATATATTATATATTTTTAATTATATATATATTTTCTTTTTTTCTCCGTTGTTCTTGTATACACCCATATGCTTCTGTGGACCATCTGAATACCCTGGTTTTCACCCTTTCCCCGCTCTCCCCCCGTTTATGCTTTTCTCCCCTCCTGCTCCTTTATCACCCCTCGTCCCTGTCTCCCTACACGCAGTTATCCTGAAGTTTGATTTGTATTCACCATTCCGCACGGTACGCCCGGTCTCTTCCCGCGAACGTTGCCTCTGTGGCACAAACGTTCGCTCGACCCTCGCCGTCAGCCGTGACAGTCTCTCTCAGCGAGCGTCGTCGGAGTTCGAGAGCGGCTCGCGCTGGCTCGGGCTTCAGATGCAGCGGAGATCTTTCTTCGCTCTGTCTCTCTTACTCATTCACTCAATCCCCTCCCCTCTCTCTCTCTCTCTCTCTCTCTCTCTTCTCTCTCTCTCCTTTTCTCTCTCTCTCTCTCTCTCTCTCTCTCTTTCTATATATATATATATATATAATATATTATATATATAAAATATTATATATATATATATATATAATATATCACTCAATCCTCTCTCTCTCTCTCTCTCTCTCTCTCTCTCTTTCTCTCTCTCTCTCTCTCTCTCTGTCTCTCTCGGTCTCTATGCATGGATGTATGTATAAATACAGTTGAAACACACACACAGATATATATGTGTGTGTGTGTGTGTTTGTGTGTGTGTACACATTTGTGTGTATGTGTATTTGGTGTGTGTGTGGTGTGTGTGTGTGTTTTGTGTGTGCATGTGTTGTTTTCTCAACTTTTTTTTTTTTTATCTTGATACCGTAGCACTTTCTGTTATTGTTGTTATGCGATCGATGTTTTTGTCATTACGCGCTTCTCAAGTACATTAAGCGGCGATAAAAACATATATAGTCCAATACATTCATATCTCCTATTCAGGGGAAAGGGGAAAAAGAAGACAAAGAAAAGGGATCAGAGATCGGGCGTGGTAAAAAAAAAGAAATGAAGAAAGAAAAAAGGAAAGAAATAAAAGCGGGAAACCTTTTTAAAATTTGGGAATGCCAACATGTATCTCCCGCTCCATTCTTCCCCTTCGCCTCAGAGACCCAGGCATAAGGACGACACCTCCACCGACCTATTGTCTGCGATACAGGACATCAGGCACTTCCCCCCCACGCACTT
>NW_023648627.1:10000-12500 GCF_015228065.2 Penaeus monodon | reverse complement strand
ATGCTGAAGCGATACTCCGTCGCGATGAAACACCTATGAACAAAGTTATTAATGTATGCGTTGTGGATGAAAATGATTGTGATAATATAAATGAAACTATGTATCTGGAATTAACAAGTAGCGAATCTTTAAATGGTAGGTGATCTGAGTGCCCAACAAAAGGACGACATAAATGTTTTATTTCTGAATACCCTGATGTTTTCACTGACAAGCCGGGTCATACAAAGTCTATAGAACACGTAATCAAGCTTGAGACCACTAACCCCTTTTGTAAGAACCTTATCCTATACCTTATAATCTGATTGATGTTTTCAACATGGAAGTTGACAAGATGCTTGAGTTAGGCATAATAGAGCCATCTGTATCACCTTATTGTTCCCCGGGTCGTTCTCGTAAGAAAACGCGATCAAATTTATAGGTTCTGTATCGACTTCAGGAGCTTGAATGACATTAAAATTTTTGATTGTGAACCAATGCCCACAACTGATGAAGCCCTGGTAACTTGTAAATGATAAATATTTCACCGAGATAGACCTTAAATTAGGCTACTGGCAGATTCCTCTATCTTTAGAATCTAAGAAATATACTGCTTTTTCCACCAACAGAGGACTTTGCAATTTGTAATGATGCCATTTGGACTCAAAACCGCATGTGAAAACGTTTGTCAGACTGATGAGAAAAGTGTTTTTTTGGTTTGAGAAATACAAATTGTTACTTTGATAACATTGTAATACACAATTTAAGGGTTTTTGATCATTTGCAGGATCTGAGGTGTTTGCTGAATAAATTACGATTGCATGGCTTAACGGCTGGTATAAGTAAGTGCTTCTTTGGGTATAATAAAAAAAATTATCTTGGAGTGTTCTTGGAGAGAATGTTATTAAACCACCTGAAGACAGAATTAAAGCTATTGGTTTAATGCCTTTGCCAGATACCAAAAAGGAACTAAGATCTTTATTGGAACAATTTCATACTATAGAAAATTCTACCGAAATTTGCTAACATTAGTGCTCCTATGAATGAGCTACTGAAGAAGAATTCAAGTAATAACTGAATTGGAACAATGAACAAGTTTCTAGTTTTCTTGAGTTAAAATCCAAACTCCCCGGATAAACCAATCCTGTGTCTTCCTGACTATTCGAAAAACCTTTTTCTTTTCGGTGTGATGCTTCCGAGAATGGCATTGGGGGGGGTTTTGCCCTTTAGGAACATAATGGAACAAAGATGCCTATAGCTTATGCTAGCCGAAAGCTACTTAATAGGGAAAAGAATTTTGCAACTATTGAAAAGGAATGTTTGTCAATCGTTTTGGGCTATCAACAAATTTAAAACTTACATCTATGGTAAGGAGTTTGTACTTGAAACTGACCAACAGCCCTTAATTTTCTCAGGAACTGAGAAAATTCAAATGGGAAAATTAATGAGATGGGCTCTAGCATTACAAGGTTTTTTCATATAAAATACAATACATAAAAGGTAAAAAATGTAGGTGCGGACGTTCTGGCCGCTGTGTTAAGTAAATGTTATGTAAATGACATAAAATCATTAGATTTTTTGCTGGTTATGAGGGGATTGTAAAGGGATTCAATAACATATTTACCTTTATGTATAAATTGATTTTTATACTGTTGTGATATTGGGTAATGAAGACCTTGTTAATCCGATTTTTAAGTACTACTAAAATATTGCGAAATATTTATACATATTAAGGACGTATATTTACATGTTTATTTTTTTTCTTTATTTAAAAGCAAGTTTCCTCGTACCCCTTTATTGTAATGCGCATGCGCGTAGGTATGCCTCACCCGGTCTTACTCTGCCAGATAATCGGTTACTTTGCCATACCACTTGTTCAAGTGAACACTGTGACCCTCGCCTCGTGAGTAGGAAAGGATTTAATTAATACGCTAATTCGCCCTAGGGTGGTATATTGTAAGTGAACTGAATTCGTTAGTTTATTTATCTCTTGTATTTTCAGTCTTTTCATGTATATTTGCTGACGCCAGGCGCCACGAGACTTTGCTTCACGTGCCCCCCGAGGTTAATCGGAGCAGCGCCAAACCTTTAAAAAAGCCCCGTGACACTGGGCCGTTTGACCGCTCGCTGGGACGTGATATTTACATTGATTTTTGTTTTCTTTGTTTTTATTTGTAAATATATATATGATAATGGTTGACATCCTTTTATACCCCCAATTAATGGGAAAATGAAAGCATAATTAATAATGTAATCAAATCAAAGACGAAGTGCACCATTATAAATAAAAGATCCTTTACAGGGTAGATAGAATTTAAAAGATAGATAGATATGTGTGTGTGTGTGTGTGTCTGTGTTTGTTGTGTTTCTCTGTATCTCTCTCTCTCTCTCTTTTTTTTTTTTTTTTTTTTTTTTTTTTTACAATGAAAACCTATAGCCAGTCTTTTCTCATCCAGTAGAAGTTAAGTAAACGTCATTTAAGAATAAAAATTTTACATAAAAATGTAAAGATGCTACAGGCTCT
>NW_023648627.1:0-5000 GCF_015228065.2 Penaeus monodon | reverse complement strand
CTGCTCTCTGCTCGCTCCCTTCCTTGCCCCTTTCTCTCATCCTCGTTCCCCTCCTTTTTCCTTTCTCTCATCTTCATTCCTTTCTCTTCACACCCTGTTCTCTGTTCCCTCTCCTTCCTTCACACCCTGTTTTCCCCTTCCCTTCCTTCCTCCTCTCTCATCATCCTTTTCCCCTCACACCCTTCTATCACTTTCATCTCCTTCCCTCAGATCATTCCTCTCAACTTCATCTCCATCCCTCCTTTCATTCCTTTCTCTTTCTTCTCTGACTTTTTTCTGCTGTTCTATTACGTCACCCACCCCCTCCATCTCTTTCATGTTCATCTTCTCTCTCTCTCTCTCTCTCTCTCTCTCTCTCTCTCTCTCTCTCTCTCCCCTCTCTCTCCCTCTCTCCCTCCCTCTCTCTCTCTCTCTTCCCCCTCCTCTCTCTCTCTCTCTCTCTCTCTCTCTCTCTCTCTCTCTCTCTCTCTCTCTCTCTCTCTCTCCCTCTCCCTCTCTAATTTTCCTCCCACCTTAGACTCACCCTCCTCTCTCCCTCATCTTTATTTACCATCGTCCTTCCCTTTCATCCCCTCTTTCCCTCTCCTCGTCCCCTCTTTTCATCCCCTCTTTCCCTCCCCCACGACAGAGGAGGAAGGAGAAGAAGAGAGTGGATGCGTTTGTGAGAGATGAGGCAGGGGGGATACGTTTTATTGCTGTTGTTTTTACTTCTTAATCGCCAGAAAATAAGATAAAATGATGATGATGATGATAATAATGATTATGATGGTGATTACGATTATTATTAGGGTTATTATCATTGTTATTATTATCAATACCATTATCATTATCGTTACCAAATTCATGATCATTATTATTAACATTTTTGTTATTAATAATATTATTACACCATCATCACCACTATCATTATTATCTTTTTATCATAATCAGAATAATGATAATTATCCATTTCGAAATGGACAACTAAAAATCAATCAAATATTTTATAAAATAAACATTAATTGGAGGCAGTGAGTTATTAAAGAACATTAATATCAGAGTTTGTTACTGAAAATAGATCGTCACATTCAATATTTTTTACCAGCAAATAGCATGAAAAAATAAGGAAAAGTGTCATAGCGATTACAATAGCTAAGTCTGCGTCGTTATGCTATGTGTTTTCTTAGAGGGGGGAGAGAGAGAGAGAGAGAGAGAGAGAGAGAGAGAGGAGAGAGAGAGAGAGAAGGAGATGAGAGAGAGAGAGGAAGAGGAGGAGGAAGAGGGAGAGAGAGAGAGAGAGAGAGAAAGAAAGAGAAAGAGAGAGAAAGAGAGAGAGAGAGAAATCAAATTTAATGAAAAGGGTGCCAACGCATACACGAAAGGAGACTAGAGCATCCTGATGAAACTATGAATTTTGAAAATGCTTAAAATGTATTTTTGAATGAGCTCGAAAAATAGAATATATCTGTCAAAATGCATCTATCAAGTGAGCCAATACACTGACACATTAGAAATAAAACATTGTAAACATCATCGAAAAGAGTGAGACTTCAATAAACGACTGCAGTACACTCATACTGCAGGGTTGCCAGCATCAGTTTTCAAAACTTCCAGCATTAACGCAAATGTCTGAGGTAAGATATCTTCAAAGCAGAGGCCAAACAAATTATTTTGGGAGGATTTAGCAACATAATTTCCTTTCCAACTATCCTGTACCAACATGAATGTTATTGTTACATCAGAATCACTAAATGAATCAAGAACACCAACAGAAAGGCAGCAGCACTCCAGGATTCCCGACACTATGAAAACCATGAATGTTATAAACAAGACATTAACACCAACACCAGAAGGCAAACAATTATATTCTCACTATACTATTTCAACTTTTAAATCTCTTACCATACACTCTCCCAAAAGTTCTTTCCCTCACATTTCCCTCCTCTACAAACCCTACCTTAGACTCACCTCTCTCCCTCATCTCAAAGTCAAAATAAGTCTTCGGTTTTACTAACAGTAGCCTTACCGCGAATATCTCAACTCTGCGATTTCTTCTGCGCCGCTGCCACCATCATCAATCGCGAAATGCCACCCCAAGTGCCAGCCTGCCAACCCCTAATACCTGAGAGTGATGGTATACCTGAGGGAGCAACTGAGCGGTAATGGAGGGAGAGTGTTTACATGCAAAACGCGGGTGGAAAGAGGGCGGAGTGAGCGAGGTTCAGGCCCGGGTTGCGAGTGGCGGAGATTAGGGCGACGGCGGCCGATCACGATTCATATTTATATGTATTATTCTGTATATGTATTTGTGTGTGTGTGTGTGTGTTGTGTGTGTGTGTGTGTGTGTGTGTGTGTGTGTGTGTGTGTGTGTGTGTGTGTGTGTGTGTGTGTGTGTGTGTGTGTGTGGTGTGCGTGTGTGCGTGCGTGCGCGCGTGTGTGCGTGTGTGTGTGTGTATGTGAGTGCGCGTGTGTGTGTGTGTGTGTGTGTGTGTGTGTGTGTGTGTGTGTGTGTGTGCGCGCGCGCGCGTATGTATGCATGTAGATAAATCTGCATCTCTGGATATGGAAATGGAGAAAGAGACATAGGTAGTTACAGATATTAGAGAAGCAAAAGATAGATATGTATATTGTTATCTATACATGCACAAACACACATAGATAGACAGATAAATATACAGGCAGAACAAACAATCAGATACAGAAGAATGAATAAAGAAAAGGAAAGATAGACGGATACATAAAGAGAGCAAGAGAGAAAGAGGGAATATAGAGATATATAGAGAAAAAAGAAAGAGAGAGAGAGAAAGAGAAAGGGAGGACAATATTATATATAGAGAAAGAGAAAGGGAGATATATATATAGAGAGAAAGAGAAAGGGAGATATATATAGAGAGAATAATACACAGGCATGCACAGAGACGGAGGAAGGGTGTTGGTTATTGACATTCTGTGTAGCTATGCATATTGGCGAGCGAGAGCGGGCCAGTCTCAGAGAAACGAGTCTGTGCCTCCGGAACCGGCGCTGGTACTAAAAAGTGAATTAAGGTTTAAAGAATATAGTTGTAATGATCGTGAGTCAGGAAATAATGAAGGTATTATATAATGATAATTATAGTTGTGATAGAAGTAAAAATATTGTAATTTTTGAAGATATTTGTGACGATAAGAGTTATAATAATGACGATATCAAGAAGAGGGAAAACAGTAAAAAATAACAATTATGATAATAGCAACATTAATGCAATAATGATACAGTATGGTTTAGAAACTCTGCATCATTGTTATTATCATAAGTTTTATTAACAGTTATTGTAGCAGTAGGGGGGATGTTTTTTGTTAATGACAAAACAACACTTATTATTACTATTAGCAATAATATTCTGTTATTTTCTTTCTTATTAGTACATTTTTAAAATCATTATCGTTATCATTATTATTATTATTATTATTATTATTATTATTATTATTATCATTATTATTATTATTATTACTATATTATTATATTACTACTACTACTACTACTACTACTACTACTACTACTACTACAACTGCTACTATTACTACTACTACTACTACTACTACTACTACTAACTTTATTATTACTCTTAACTTTAATATCACTATTAATACTATTATTATCACTATCATCATTTTCGTCATCATCATTACCATTGCTATCATTATTATATCATCATCATCATCATTTCATCGTCGTCATAAACATCATTCTCATTATTACCATTATCATTATTAATCTTGAAAATGTGCGATATTCAATTAGTTTGCTAATCATTCAGTTGCAATTGTCTCCAAACTGCAAGTTCTCTTCAAAGAGATGCGGCCACTTCTTATATTAACTGATATAACCCTTTGATATAATGTTGAGTTACGAAGGATCGTGCTTATTATCATATTTATCTAGATATCAATGGTAAAATAGAACTTAAGAAATGTAGAGAAACTATGAACAATACATCGCTTGCAACTTGAATATATCCAATTCATTATACCTTTTACTAGATTATTGCAATTAACACTTTTCAGCTGGTAAAAAATTGTTATTTGGTATAGCCCATCTATTGTATCATATTATAACCTACTCATCAATCATGTAGGGATAACCAAACCTATAATTGTATTAAAAATCATATTATGGATAAATAATGCTGAACAAAGGCAGGTAAAGGAAGTACAAAATGCTAAATTCAGAGAGAAGGGAAAGCAACTTGCAAGATTTATTGTTCAGTGTTGCAGCTTGTTAATGCAAGGATTTAAAGCCCGGAGATTCTCTATCGCAGTGTGTAATTCAGCCTTCCTAAAGGGACTTGCCTCGTGTGTGTGGGATTTGTACGTGTGTGTGGGATTTGTACGTGTGTGGGCATTTGTGAGTGAGTGTGTGCGTGTGTGTGTGTGCGGGGGGAGAGGTTGTACGTGTGCGTGGGCATTTGTGAGTGAGTGTATGGGGGGGGGTTGTACGTGTGCGTGGGCAATTTGTGAGTGAGGTGTGTGTGTGTGTGGGGGGGGGGGGTACGTGTGCGTGGGCATTTGTAAGTAAGTGTGTGTTGTTTGTGTGTGTGTGGGTGTATGTGTGTGTGTGTGGTGTGTAATTTTTTCTTAATATTAGATTTGTGTATTAATGTGCGTCTGTGTATGCTTCCAAATTCGTGTTCTTTGTATGTGTTCAAACTATGCAGTGTGTACATAATAATATGTACATGTATGTTAACCTTTATGTCATTTTTTCAACTGTATTTGCATCTGTTTATGTATATGTTTATGTTAGCGCACCCACATTCACGCTATATAGCTGTGTGTGTGTGTCTGTGTGTGTGTGTATGGACATTTTTGTGTGCATGTGTTTGTTTATATTTGCATGTATATTTTAGGTGGGTGTATAAATTCACTTAACGACTCTTGCTTCCCTAGCGTAACTCAGCTTTATCTAACTACAGGAAACACATTCACCCTTTTAGAAAAGTATCGAACTAATAATTGTATGTTTTTCTTTCCCTTTGCATTTC
>NW_023648626.1:0-6742 GCF_015228065.2 Penaeus monodon | reverse complement strand
CAAGTATCCAATCATACAAGAGCTAAAAAGGGTTGGGAATCCCTGCCTCCCCCCGGAGACACCGGGAAAAAGGCAAGAAGACCCCCCCCCCCCACCACCCACACATTTTGACAGCACCTCGGTATCTGTTACGGCCAGACGCAAACCAATAACCCAGGGGGGACCCCACGGGCCCCGGCAAGTTTCAGAGACTCCCCGGGCACTAGTGGGAAAACCTTCTTGCAATAAACAAAAGCTAGAAGCATACCTTTTGAAGACTCAAGTCAGCGTTCCACAGGACACGAAGTCTAAGACAGATGTACATTTGACTTCTTGGGTGTAAAACCAGACTGCTCGGGGTCCTGTCCTCGAAAAAGGGGTTGCGCACTCGAGGACCTTGCCTGGTCCCTGAGCAATGTATTGCCAAGTCCCTTTGGCCCCCTTTTCCCTTACCAATAGGGAAAGCCCTTTTCCAGTCAGGGGGAAATATATATATAAAATTTAATATATATATTATATAATATATATAATATAATTTTTAATGTAGTATATATATAGGTAGTTATTGTTTATTATAAAATAAATATATTATAATATATATATATTATTATATATATTTGTATGAATATATAATATGTATAATATATGTATATTATTTTTTGAGTATATATTTATTATATAATATATTACTCATAAAAATATTATACTATTTTAAAAAATATATTATTATATTATATATATATTATAATATATATTTTATATTATTATATACACATATACATACCTTATATATACATACTACATCCAAATTTTATATATATATATATATATATATAAATATAATATATATATATATTCCCTCCTAAAGGGAAAAAAGGGTTTTCCCTATCTGGAAAGGGGAAAAGGGGCCCAAAGGGATGTTGGCAACTACATTGCTCACGTACCAGGCAAGGCCCGATCGAAAACCACCTTTTACGAGGACGGGGAACCCTGACTCTGGTTTACCCCCAAGAAGTAATGTACTCATGTCTTAGCATTCGTGTCCTTGTGGAACGCTGACTGAGTTTTCAAAAGGATGCTTCTAGCTTATGTTGATTGCAAGAAGGTTTGACTCAGTGCACCGGGAGAGTCCCCTGAAGCTTGCCGGGTCTCCGTGGGACCCCCCCCGGGGATTTTTGGGTTTTGCTGTTGGCCTATACAAACCGAGAGTGTGTCAAGTTGGGTGTGGGGGGGGGGGGGGGGTTTCTTGCCTTTTCCCGGTGCTGCGGGGTAGGCAGGGATGTCCCAAACCCCCTTTTCAGCTCTTGATGTATTGGATATTTGGGCCCGTGCCGTGGACCGCATTTAATGTGGGGCATAATTGGGAAATTTTTCAAGGTCACAGAACTTGAATTTGCCGATGAGCAGTGTCCTAGAGGAAATTCGGGCCCCGGGAAAATAGCTCTGGGGTGTTCTGAGGAGGCAAAGCTGTTGGGACTCCGGTCAATGGCCCAAGACCAAAGGGTTCGGGAATTTGGGGGACTTGTTGGATGCGATTTCAGTCTGTGTAGTTGTTTTTGAGAACTTAGATCTTAGATACTTCACTTTCTTGGTAGTGTGTGCAGAGCGACGGAGGTTCTGACGGAAAGTCATCGACGACTCGTCGGGGCCTACGACTTATGGACTCAGTCAATAGAAGTTTTTGGCGCTTTGGTATTTGACTAGGACTAAGATCAGTTTTTATCTTTCTGAGCGCTGGTGATCCGGTCTTACTTATGGATGTTTCTAAAGGCACGCTAAACCCCTTTGGGTCTAATTTTTTGCAAAATCAGGGGGTACACCTGGGGGACCATGTGTCCAAAGAAGATATCCGGGAGATGATTCAGACCTATTATCAGTCTGATATCAGCCCCAAATTTCAGCTCATGGGCTGGGGCTGGGTTTTCCAAATGATCCGATTTATAGGGTCTCCCCGAGGGGGTTAACCCAGTTTGAAGAAGAAAAAAGGGGAAACCCAGGAACCTTGGCTGAAGAAAAGACGATCAGTCTGCCAAGATGTGCCGGGGGGGGGGAAGGAATGCTGCATGGAGGTTTGCTGGAGGGACCCCAGGAGGTGGAGCCAAAGACTGGGCGCGGCAAAGCGCAGCCGTGCGTATGCCCCCTTATGATGTTATATATTGTACATACTTGATTTTATAATTTCAGTTATTATCACATAAAATTTAAAAAAATATATAATTTTTTTATTCTATTTATTATTTTTATCATATACAGTAGAAGATAGAGATAGTATAAAAGCTATATTTTTTAAACTATATAATATATATAATATATATATAAATATATATAAGGTATATATAAAACTATAAAGCTACATAATCATGACAAATATATATAAAAAATATATGTATACAAATATGTATACATAATAAAATATATGTATACCATATAATACTTATAATCATTTTTAACAATAATAATCAAACATATACTTTAAGTAATATTTAATTGTATTTTCATGTTGTGATGCTCTTGGGGAGTACGGGTAGGGCCCCCTTTCCCCCTTTCCCGGAGAGTGGGGTGTTACCTTATACTTTTAATAATAAACTATATACATATATGTTTACTAAAAAATATTTTTAAATATATATAATTTACTACTTATATTTTAAATAATATTACAAAACATAGTACATAATACTTATACATATATATATTTAAACATATATCATAAAAATTAAAAACATATTGATAATATTTTATAATAATGTATATATATACATATATGTATATATAAACATAATGTTAATATACATATAGTTTTAACTATATGTAAATTACAATGTGTTATAATTTTAATATAGTATATATATATATTTATATATAGAGAGAGATATAATAAAAATATATATAATATATAAATATATATAAATAAAATAATATAAATTATATATATGTAAAGAATAAGAAAAATTATAAAAAAATTTCTTATATATAGAATAGTATAATAAATAATAATATGCAAAATAACACATACATATGTATATTTAATTACATATATATTTAGTAGTTTTCATCATTCAAAACACCCGGTTATTACAGAGCAGGGCGCAAAACAAAAACCCCCAATGTAAGTTATAAATTTTTGGTGCCAAGGAAAGTTAAAAATACCCTTTTTTTTCTTTTTATTAGGGTTCCCAAAAACCCAAATGGGATGTGCGTATGTTCTTTTTGCTATTTTGCTGTAATCAATTTTTAATTTTTGTTATTTTGTTTACTCATGCTTTTTATATTTAGCCTTGTTATTTTATGATTCCAAAAATTTAATTCATTGCTAGTCTTCTGTTTTTAGGCTTTTTATATTTTCTAATTAAACAATACTCATCAATATGCTCGGCTTGTCTATTTTTGTGTTATAATCATCTCATTTTAAACTCTTTTTATTTTTTTTAACTTCCGTTTTATTGTATTGTCGATTTTTTGAGAAATACAATGTAAATATGCAAGGGAGGAGATAAAGCCCCTTTACAATTTAACTTTATTTACACCCAAAAAACCGGTTAACAAAAAGTCCGAAATCACCTCACCAGCAAATATTATTCCCATAACACACTAAAAAAAAATTTTTTTTTTTGAAAACACCAAAACTGTAATACAGGTGACAAAAAGGTCGACTTTTCAAATATAAGACAAATTATTGTAACCAAAACCCGGGTCCGCCGACCCCCGACAGCTTAGACCGCCTTCCACAAGTCTGCCAAAGGGCGTTCTCCATAAGTCCGTCGCAGTTTGGGGAAAACAGTGCCAGGTCAGCCCAGGTCATGGTCTAGGGAGGTCGATAGTCGAGGGGAGCCCTGTAATAATTTTTGTGTGTGTGGGGGTTGTGTGTGTTTATATGAATGTATGTGTATGCCCCTAGGTAATACATATCTATAAAATAATAAAAATATATAAATATATTATTATATATATAATATATAATATATTTCACATATATGTATTACATATGTATGTATATATACAATATGTATATATACATTTTAAAACATAGTGTATATTTTATATAATACAATATACAAATATTAAAAAAATATGTAACGTTTTTATATTTATAAAAAACACATTTAGTTTTATTTATAGTGTTTTTTAAATATGGAAAGTAACATTATTTATATAGTATATATTATATGTACAAAATATGTACACACACACACACCACACACCACACAACACACAACACACACACACACACACACACACCCCACACACCCCCACCAAAGTGAAGAGGGAGGGAGGGAGGGAGGGAGGGGGGGAGAGAGAGAGAGAGAGAGAGAGAAGAGAAGAGAGAGAGAGAAGAGAGAAGAGAGAGAGCGAGAGAGAGAGAGAGAAAAAGGAAGAGAGAGAGAGAGAGAGAAAGAGAGATTTAATAGTCTGCTGAAACTAAAGGGTTTTAAAATCTGAAACCCCCAACCCTTGCCACAAAACCTCAGGTCAACAGGTAAACCCATCAAGGGAAAAGGTAAAGGTAATGTCCCTCCAGAACAAGGAAAATTTCGTGTGTAAAACCTAAATTTACGACTTTTTAATTATAAAAAAGTTCCCATACCATGAAGTGTTGGCATGTGAGATCACTGACAAGTACAAGTGTCGATGAGTAGATATCTTGGACTCAAAAAATCAAAAGGCAGGATGAACAGGGCCTGTAGTTTATAAACAGACCCCGTATGGGGCTTTTTATGGATAGAGGCGGGGTTTAAACTAGAACAAAATTTCGCTTTTTGGGGAAATGCTGAAATAATTCGGCAGAGAAAGCTTGAAAGAAGATTTCCGGCGACTGGACAATGGGGCCGGGGAAAGATTTAGACCTAATATGGAATTACTAAGGGAACACTGGGAAAAAGGGATAAAGAGACATTTGGCCTTAGGGAGAAGCTGTTTGGGGAAGCCACGTGGGAAAAACCCCCATAACTTTCCCGGGGGGGTTGATGAACATATTGTGGGCAGCGATAGCAACAGGCAGAGTTTTCCCACTTGGGAAAGCATATGCCTGGCTGGAATTTTATACTGTTCTCGAATGCGAATAATAATGGGAGCATCTATAAACTTTTCTCTGGAATATGAATAAATTCAATTTTAGGGAAGAATATTAAAAATAACTAACCGATAAAAACATTCCTGTGGTTGACCAGAAATATATTTGCCCAGTAAGACTTTAGTGAGTAATCTTGTTACGTAACCGCGTGTGGGCCAAACCCCTTTACCATACGTAATAATTTTCTCTCTCTAATAATATGGTGCTACTTCCTCATAAGTAGCAGGAATACTTGCAAGAAAAGTACATGGGTTATGAAAAGAGTTCTATCCTTTTCAAAAATAACAAATTTTAGACCATTAGCCCGTTATTACCGATTTTATCATAACCACAGTGCATAATCATACACAACGAAAATGCCATCAGTTATAATTTTATTAATATATGTGTATGTATGTGTTTGTGCATATATATATATATATATATATATATATATAATATATATATATATATAAATATATATATACTTATATAATGATCTTGTAATATCTTTTTTTAACCGGGGTTCATATCGGATTACACTAGAATAACAATAAAAATAGAACAAAACTTTATTTCAGTCTAAAAAGAACTGCATCTCTATGTCCCTAGTGAAAGAGCCATCTGCAATCATAAAATCCAGGAAAATTTACTTCATAGGGAGAAAGTCCATAAACAAGCAATAACACCAAGCTGTTTATCACCCTCGAAAACACAGAGAGCGTGTGTGCTTGCAACACATGGGACGAGTGAAAATACCCTGTTATTTCCTTTTTTTTGCAGTTGAACATAAACAAGCATGTATTCGATGTGTGCGCGTTATATGAATATATAAAATTTCACTATGTGATATATGTTTGATCTAGGCCTAAACAATTATGTGTATCTTTATAGAGATGAAAGAGAGAGAAAGGAAGGTTTACTCGTTTATTAAAAAGAATACGAATGCCAAACAGGCTTGCTTTTTAAATAGTTCCCGGATTGCCCTCCCAGTCACTGATGCAAGCGAATCAGTTAGCCCTCGACATTAGTTTTCATAAAAAAGGTAGCTAACGAGGGTGTGGAAAAGGGAGCTGAATATGTTAACACAACAAGCTTTTGGAATTTATTCCACAATTTGTAATGCAGTAAATATGCGACGTTAGATAAGAGAGAGGGGGGTGGGGAGGAGAGAAACGAAAAAGGAAGAGAAAAGAGAAAGGAGGAAGGATGGGAAAGACAGAGGGGGGGGTGGGGGGATGCTGGTTTATACGAGCGAAATAAAGAATCCGAACCTAATACCTATATAAATGACGAGAGTAAAGAAAACGTGTTTAGTAGAGCGTACACAGATAAATCCACAACTAAAGACTCGCCCCCAAAGGAAAATCCCCCTCCTCCAACATACGAGACCCCGTTTTCTTTATAACATCATACAACAATCCTGTTTTGGCCGAGGCCATTCTACAGTGGTGGACACTTAGCTGTATTAGCGCAAGTCCCGTGAGAGCCAGTTTACGGCGTTTCCACCCGTACACATCAATTACCGTAAAAACATTTGCTGTCTGAGGGAAGATTAATGAATCAACTAAAACAATTATGCCAGGGATGTTGTAATCTATATGGGAATTGAAATTGTATTTTTCCCAAAAGTTTTCCATATGTTACAACATACAAGTGTGCTTCTGCATGCTTGTTTTAGGTGTAGCCCCCCCAAAAACTGGTACCTACCCA
>NW_023648625.1:0-6742 GCF_015228065.2 Penaeus monodon | reverse complement strand
CTTCGATTCCTTAATTAGCTTGATTTTATGTATGTCATAATTTTTATGAGACTTAAGGTCTTGCAATATTGAAAATGGATTTTTTGTGTATTAACCCCAGTTTTTGGGAAAAAGTAGTGTTCACTGCAAGTCTTGTTTGTGAAATGTCTCTGCACAGATGGCTCTACAAGTACTTAGCTACAAAGTAGTCATTTAGTAGACTTTGATAACTCACCTAATTTCACCTTTTCTTGAGTTTGCAGGATTTTTTTTGCTAATGCTATCAATATTGATGATATTGTTATATACATTATAATTGTTTATTGTTATTGATGTCACTAACAGTAGTACAAGATACCAGAAAATATTTCCAAATATCAAGGAAAAGGGTTAATAAATGAGATTGGTAGAATTCACAATTGGCTCTGTGGTGACTTAGTACTTGTGGAGTCATCTATGTGTAGAGACAATTGATAAACTAAACTCACAGTGAGCATGGCATGTGCATACATGCTATCCTAGGGGGCTGCGAGTTAAAGTAAGATAAGTCAGTCATCGGATTGAATTTTAAGGATCATTTAGAAGATCCACCAGAATTTTTCATTGTTGCAACAGATATTTGTGATGATGCTTGTTTTTATCTGATTATTTTTCTGCAGATTTTAGTGATAATTTTTTTTTTTTTTTTTTTTCATAGTTTTGCTCTACTTTCATCAAATGTCATAAAATGATATTTTCCATTCAAATTACTTGGTGTATTGTTAGCACTTTGTAAGTTTTTTCTTAAAGAGGAGGCAGTTGAATACAGACCAACATAATTGCAGTTGAATGACTCTCTACAGCTTGAATGGAAGAAACTAGAATACTTGCATGAGTGAGTGGGAACTAGAAGGGGCCAATTTTTTGCAGTTTACACTTCTATGATTAGATATTCAGCAATTTCCTTTTGCGTTAATAAAAGAGAAATGGATTAGCCCACATTGCTTTCCTGTATATTTTAAATTGTGTTTTCGTTAGACATCTTTGTATCCTCTTTGATATCTAGAGAGTTGATTGTGCCTCTTTGTATATTTTGTAGTAATGTGAATATTCTTATTACTGACGTTCTGTGGGAGATACAGTCTAGAAGGAAAAAGATCTTGCCTGTAAATTTTCTCTGAGTTACGTTTGAAGCGCTGTGTTTATTTGGTCTGGCAAGATGTTTAGTTATTGTAATGAAAATATTGTTATCCTTTTACACAAGCACTGTTTTCACTGATTTTAATTGAGTACTAAATAACAGTGCTACTTAAATGAAGAAAATTGATAACAAAAACAACAATCGGTTTTGGTTTTAACATATCTGGAAGTCATCCGGTTCAGTCAGTGATATACTTACCTCAAGGGAAGGTCTGAAGGATTGGAATCTGTTGTAATGAAGAAAATAATCAAAATAAATTTCTAAGATAGGAAAGTAGTTTTTTTAATGAAATAGAAATATATAGCCAGAGAGAAATAATCTCATAAGAAAAGGGCTATTAATTACAGTTATATCTCTATACTAACCTGAACTTAAGTTATGATAAAGACCATTGGAGGTTGGAGGAGGACACGAGAAATAGCTGATATTTGCATTTTGATAAGTTGCCATTTACTTTTGCATTTGTTTTTTATGGTGGGTAGCTGATCCATGATTTCATCCATATCGCCCGGTACCTAATGAATGAATAACCTGTAGGATTTAGTATACTGATTACAAGTTTTTATCACATAAGAAGTATTTTTTCAGGTAAATATAGATTTTTAGAATAGATTAGATTACCGTATGCTTTTGGGAGAAATTTGGGATTTCATTGCTTTCTGTACAAGGGTTGTGTATTGCATATCAAAAATCTGTCTTGAATGCATTTTTTAGAAATGTTTTTTTTAGTCTTTGTTATTTTTTCACGAATTCTTTTTATTGAGAGAGAAAATCGTCTTTGTTTATTCTTGTCACCCTGTCATTCTGTATAGATGAGACGTTTTGATTGTTGTATTCAAATTTACAATATTTTCACTCTGCACTTCATAAACTTCTCTCAGACACACGTAGGTTGTAGTTTCTAGAGATGATGATTGTGATTGGTGCTCATAAATGGTCTAGTGAAGATGATCCATAATACTCATAAGTCATCTCTATCTTGCTGACTTACATTCTTCCTTTTATTTTCTCCTTTCCTGATTTTTACCTGTCTGTGCCTCTTATAGAAAATGAAACATGTAAAGTTGTGGAAAAGAACTGATACAATTATGGGTTTCCCAAGAAGGTATTCAGCAACTTTCTGTACTGTTGCAATGGTACACTTGTGAAACCTTTTGTAATTTTATTTGTTATTTTTAATGGTAAGGCCTAATTAGTACAGCCTTCTTTCATAGAAAGATAGTTGTTTATTGCAAGAGCTATTTAGCATGAATATCCAATTAGTAGAGGTTTGTACATCACGTCAATCTTTGGTATTGCACTAATTAAGGCTCCTATAGCTAATTGCCCTAGTGTCTTGCATGTCAATTAAAATATAAAAGACAAGTTTACCCTAGAACAGGGGTGTCAAACTCACAACCTGCGTGCCAAATGTGGTTTTTGGAATTGTCATAAATGGCCAGGGAGTGAGATGTAGAATTATTAACCTGTGAAATTATGAGTCATGAGGAAAGCTAATATATGATTGAAATGTACATGTTGTCATAACACTAAAATAAAGTGAAGCAGTCCATTTAGATATATTGTTTGCCATTTAAAACTAAAGAAGTAAAATATAAACATACATAATGTCAGACAGCTTTAACTGCATAATCTTATCGAAGCCATATATTTGCTTTTGTTAGCCCTCAAGATGGTAGCTGAAAAGAAAACTGGTCCTTGGAAGGTTTTGAGTTTGACACCCTGTCCTAGGAGAAGCAGATGGTATATTAGGACATGGTTGATTAGATCACAGAGGGATTTTTATATTGTGACGAGTTTTAATGAGTGATGAGCCTTCCTTTTTAATTTTGTATGAAGATAACCATTGTTTTTATTTGTGTGTGTGTGTGTGTACTTTACACACCTTTTATAAGTAGGGGCTCTATAATTTACCAGTCATCATTCACCAGGAAAAGACTTTTCTTCCCATGTCCTTGAAAAGAGTAGTTTACCTTTTCCAGAGGTGCATTATATTCAGTGGAAAAAAACCCAGCACTCTTGTATCTCACCAGGCTGTGTGGAGAGTGAGGAGTTCCAAATACCTTTTCTGCAGAGTATTAGTAATTGATAAATTGGTCTTTTTGTTTTATCATAGATATATATATATTTAATTTTTTTTATTCATTTATTTTTTTATCCTTTTGGTGTGCTAAAACCTGATTGTACAGTGTATTTAGAATAAAGAAATCTGTATTTTCAAAGCCTGAAGTATCTGCAATTAAAAATACCTCTTTACTAAAATATCAATAGGCAGCAGTCTTCAAATTGATAACACATGTGCATATATTGTATATGAATTGTAAGGTATATCTATATTCGTATGTGTATGCACATGCATTGCAAATGCAATATCACTTAATTGCAAACACTGGCAGACAAGCACACAGGCCCATGTACTGACACACACACTCACACTCACACGCACACACACACACACTCACCCTCATACACTCACACTCACACTCTCACTCACACTCTCACTCTCACTCTCACTCTCACTCTCACTCTCACTCTCACTCGCGCACGCACACGCACGCACACGCACGCACGCACGCGCACGCACACGCACACGCACACGCACACGCACACGCACACGCACACACACACACACACACACACACACACACACACACACACACACACACACACACACACACACACACACACAACACACACACACACACACACACACACACAAGCACTCACACACACTCAAACACTCTCTCTGACTCTAACTCCAACTCAAATTTACACTCACACGTTCACTCTCACTCTCATGCTCCTCTCTGATGTATGCACATATAAATACACATCCTTTCTTTGTGCAGTTATTGTATATAGAGAAAAAAAGTGTAATTATTGTAATTATTGTTGAAAATTTGTTGAAAAAAAAAGAAATGCTAAAACAATGGCTTGTAGAAAGTATAGAACTGAAGAATTATACCATGCAATATAGCACCTGTTTATGCCATTTGTTGCACAGTTATGAGAATAGATATTCATGAGTGTATGTTCTGTGACTTTTGATCAGAAATACAGGTAGTTTATTATGATAAAATATTGTAGAAAAAAAAATATCAAGGGTTGTTCCATGTTGACTGTCCTCTGATGCTGAAAATAAGCTTCAAAGGCGATGTGCTATTTCATATGTAGATGTTGATTTAATTGATCTTAAGTGGTACCTATTTCTCATAGTTTCATAGTTTTTCAGTCTTTAAGGAGAAGAAAAGTTTGTATTTGTTATGGTCACAGTGGTTTGATCTTGTTTATTTCAGTTTTTATTATTACTATTTATTTATTTATTTATTATTATTATTATTTTATTTTATTTTATTTTTATTTTTTTTTTGAAAACTGAATAATGTGTATAAGCACAAAGAAAAATAGATGTGATTTCAGTCTGCTTCTGTTATATTCTGATAAATTATTTCACTCTACATATTTTGAATCATATTGTAATTTATGTTGTGGTTATTTTCCAAGAAAGGTTGTATTATCATCAAAGTGTAATTGAAAATCCCAAAATAAAGCCTCCAAAATGTTGAGAAGAGAAGTAAAAACAGACTATAGCGTAAAGCATCCCTCCACAATGTAAGAGAGCTTCCAATTTCTTTCTCACTTAAAACAAGGTGGTGAAATGTATTCATTCTTCAGTCCCACACAGGAACCTATTAGATATCTTTATCTTTGTACCTTATTTTCTTAGTACTTATTGATAGAGTTATTCCTACGCACTTGATTACTTGGTAGATCTTTTACCATCTTTGTCTGCCAGATTTTTTTTTTTTTTTTTCTGTACCACAAAATTACTTATTTTTTTCTCTTGCTTTTTTAACAATGGGAGCATATAAGGGCTTTAGAAGTTCAGGGTTATTTGTACTTAAGTGTTCACATTACTGGACCACAGGAGGAAGTGGTCAGTGTGCTCATCTTTCTTTTTCTCTCACTGTTTTTTTTTTTTTTTCCTTTTTTAAAATTTATTGCGTGATATTTATGCATTATACAGCGTGATTGTAAAACTTGTAATTTTTGTAATTTTCTATGTATATAGATTGTAGATATTTAACGAATCTGTACATCATTTGATGTAAATAAAGTGGTAATAGTTACAGATCATTTTCTTTTTTCTTTGAAATTCCTGAATAAGATTTTCTAATAGCTGTTCAGTGTTTAATTATTTTTATTATTTGATTTAGTATTATTGATAATGTGCTAAGTTCCAGACAGTGAATTAGTGCTATTAGAGGATTTTAAGTAGTATAATAATGACCTTCCAGCAGAGAACAATCATGAAATTTTCTTTTTAGAAGCATGTTGATAAAGATCCTAAGCTTATGCACTTTCCTAAAAGCTTATACCTTTATTTTGAGCATTAATCAAGTGCATTTCCCATTTTATAAGAGGACCATTGTACTTTGGAATGTACTATTTAAAATGCTTTACAGGATATATAAGGAAGTGCATTTTTATTTTAGAGATTAGTAGTGAATGAGAAATAAAGTGCACCAGAATAATCAAGAATAATGATATAAAGAAAGTCAGAATAATTATGATAATTTATGAAGGTAATATGCTCCCAGTGTCATTTTTAAGTAATGTTATATCAAACTGCCCAGCTGTTTCACTATTTGCTTTTTTATAGCTAGGTAGAGAGGCATGTTTACTTTATATATTGGAATTAATTTTAGAACTTGGTGATAACAACCTTTTGCATCAGTTTCTCTGCTCGTGTGCAAAGTATACTGCAGCTTCAAGAAAAAAAAAACGTTCATCATACTTCTATTAAATTTTATCCAGGTAGCTTGTAATTTACAAAATTTGCATAAGTAGATTTAACATTTCAAGGTTTGTAGAAAGAAACTGAATGAACTATAAGAACTAGCTTGAGATACTGCAGAAATGAAATGCAAATAACAGTAAAAAGGAAAATTATCAGGCAAAATGAAGAAGAAACACATCAAAGTGTACGTAATTTTGCGTGACAGCAAATTATTGCTAAAAATGCCAGACATATAGTTTTGTAATGTTTCAACAGAAGAAATGAATTTCCTAGTTAAAGAAGACAATATTAAAAAAAAAAAAACATTATTTATGGTAAGTCTGTATAATTTTTAAAAATTTTACAGCTAGATTTTTTTTTGCTTCTAATAAATTATGAATATTTTTTTTTATTAAACCTGAAAAATAACAGGGCCTCTCAAGGCTTAGCCACCAGAGTCTAAATGTTTAGCTATGTCCTTTTGTGTACATATTACATAAATATTTGTGTGTGTATGTGTATATATATATCTATATCTATCTATCTATATATATATATTATATATATATATATATATATATATATATATATATATATATATATATATATATATATTATATATATATATATATATATATGTATGTATGTATGTATGTATGTGTATTATATATATATATATATATATATTATATAATATATATATATATATATATATATATATATGTATGTATATTATATATATATATATATATATATTTATATATTATATATATATATTAATATAATATATATATATATTGTTA
>NW_023648624.1:0-6744 GCF_015228065.2 Penaeus monodon | reverse complement strand
ATCGAATCGAAGAACTCTTCTAGAAGAATCCTGTAATGCTGTTATGTCAGCTGCTCAAGCATTGGGTTATATGACAAGATGTAATGAATGTGTGCAGATAGTGGCATGATCCATAATGTATATCATCAACAACTTTTCCAAAGTTTCATCCTGTAATGGCTAGGTGCCACTTCGACAGAATCATCTCTGAGATACAAATTCCTTGGGACTTCATAAGGATCTAGCGTCCCAATGGAGTGATGAATGTTGTAAGGTGCTACACATTTTCAGCTAGGGGATTGCAACAGCCATCATAGCTTCAAGACTAGAGAAATATCGAGCACCTGTTGGATGCGCCCGAATGACATCCAGGGATGAGTAGTTTGAATGACCTGTTTGTTGAGATGGACAAATCAACGGTGATGCGAATGTCTCTACTTTTCTTGATACACATACAAAGAGGGTGCACTAAGGTGTAGCTTCATCTCCGACTGGGATGGTAATACCTTGTGTAACCATGGCATCAAGTTCCTTCTTGACAGTATCACACCATGCAACAGGGATGGAACATGGAGTATGAATGGATAATGGTTACACATCAGGTTTGATACTTATGGTCATGGGATCACATATTATAGTTTTCAGCTGTTTGCCATCTTTGAAATCTTGAGGGGACATCAACACAACAGCAACTTCTGTAATGAAGATTGCATGTGGCTGATTCAGGAAACATTGTTAGTGGAGGTTTAGTGTTTAGTATGCTGTACTTGTATTTGTCTGATGTCATCATTTGCTGAATGAGGCTCCTACACACTATTACTTGAAGAATCCTTGATAGTGGCATTAACAAGGCAGCAAGTTAAATCTGGTGGGTGGGTTTAGGATAATGTGAAAGTAGAATAGAACAGCATTGGAAAAGCCCAAAAGAACTTCAATGTCAGCTTCGATCATTGAGTCAAAGTAGCATAGCTCAACATGAAATCAGCCAATAGACTCCAGCATTGTGTCGTTTGCTGCATGCATGTTAGCAAGTGAACGGGCAAAAGGTGTGTCACGTTCATACCAAGCTGCTTGAGGTGATGAAGACCAATTGCTGTCATCTCTAAACCAGAATCAGGCGTTATTGTGAGGTGACCACCACCATTCTTGCAAGACACTTCTAGATCAAGGGTAGGACACTGGGTCGTGTGGTGAAGGCTGATATTGCTGATAACAATGCTTTGTGTTTTGCGACTCTCGCCATGATATCTGTGGACCTGTTTTTGCTAAGCAAGGTCTTAAAAACACACTGTACCATAGTGACAAAACTTACATGCCTTGTCAGCTGCAGGGCACTTGCTGTTCTTGTGATTAGCTTTATTGCCATATCGAAAACATGAAAACTGTTCTTGGTATCTTTCTCTTGATACACTCCTATGACTTGAATGCTGCATTATGTGTCTGTGGGCATTAAGAAGGGAGCTCAGCATTAGATTTTTCAGCAGACTCTAACTTGCTCAAGTGTGGGAAGCAGTTCCATAGTTTATATGTGCTTGGCAAGCACAATTGCCAGCAATAATGGAATCTAGTAGACATGGATCTAAACAATGTGAGCAAAGTTCACGTCTAGTGCTGATTGGCAGAGGTGTACATAGAATGCTTCGAAGGTTTGACCTGACTGCTGATGACACTGGTTATACTGTTAACGTCTAGTGTAAGGTCACATTGACGACGCAT
This sequence comes from Penaeus monodon, assembly GCF_015228065.2. Taxonomy (NCBI): domain Eukaryota; kingdom Metazoa; phylum Arthropoda; class Malacostraca; order Decapoda; family Penaeidae; genus Penaeus; species Penaeus monodon. The sequence continues at coordinate 5,049 of NW_023648624.1, read as the reverse complement.
GTGGGAGTCAATAAGAGCCAGCCATTGTAGAGTCAAGGGTTATAACCATGAGTGTAACAAAGTGCTCTTCATATCATCACTAAGGCAACAATGAAGATGCACAGCCTGGACTGGTTGCAGCTATGTCTGAAGCCCCAGAGAAATAGCCTAGTCTTCCCATGAAACTCTCTAAGTTCATAGGTCCGTAAGAAGCCTCAGGTTCCAGAGGCGTCGAGTAGGGAAGAGTCACTGTATGGTGATTACATACAAGCGCTGGAGTGACATTACTGGGCAGTGTCATTGTTGGAGTGCTAGTAATTGTTAAAGGCTCTGAAGCAGTAGGTGCAGTCGTACTGACGTAGATATAAGGGCCTAGAGATATGCACCCAAGTCTCTAGGCCGGTAGAGATTGGGCGTAACCTGTGTAACTGTATATGGCTGTGGGGTTGTAGGAGTCGGGAAGGCGTGCTGCATTGGCGTGTGCTGTCAATGAATGTTTGGGAAAAAAAAATAGCTACACGCTCCAAGGGTTCCTTTCTCTCATTTCTTGTTCTTGTTCCCTTTGCTTTCCACACTCTATTCTTGATTCCTCCTGCTTAGTTAGTATTCTACTAACTAATGCGATAGTAACTAATGCTGTGTCTTTATCTGATTTCTTACCCTTATCGTCGATAGAATCAGAAAAAAATACTTGAGTATCTCCTAAATTCAAGTTTTCTTCGAAACAGAGGGTAGTGAAACGATCTAGTTCAGGAAGTATAGAAACGGATATGTCAAGCCTTAGGACACTGCAGTGTTGTTGCAATTCATAACAGTTATTTATGAGGCACTGCACTTATCTGTATCCACTTGAAGATGCAACTCTTCTGCGCCATGTACTGTGTGAGAATGTAGTGGTTGTAGGTTCTTATGAAACAGGTAACAACTGGAATCTTGAATTATTCTTGAAGTTGGACAATATACATGCTACTCGTGTTTACAAGATGGCTCCCTTGAGTAGGATGAAGAATGTTACCATACAATAGTGCATTTAAACAATATCTGATTAACACTGGATTTGTAGTGAGCCTCAGCATCCTACTTGCCGCTCTCGCCCCTGTGTCAGGCTGCAAAGACTTTATAACATCTATCCCCCCTCTTCCCCTGACAATCCTTGGCGCCTGGCCGTGGTGAACAAACGAAAAATAGATGGCGCAGAAGGCGATGCTGCAGAGGACCTGCCTGCAGGAGACGCTGATGAACAAACGAGAACTCCTTGGATGGCTTTTACTGAGAAGGAAGATGCCGTGATCTACTGAGCAGACGTTTGGCCCTTAAACGCTTGAAATAGCGGCCGAAATACGAATTTCCGTAAGCTGGCGACAGAAAACGGAAAACAGTCGTTTGGCGCCAGAGCCTGGTTGGCTAGCCAGCGTAATTTTATTTCCTTTTATATTCAAAATTATGTATATATTTACGTTCTTTTTATAATTATAAGAAATGTCATGTATTTTTTATTAAAGACCTCCGATGCAAATAATAAATAAAATGAGCAATTCCAAAATAAATGAAATAGAAACTGTAACGTCTCGAAGAACAGACGACAATTTTAAGAACAACGAGTCTTGCTGCGCAGACTCCGAATAAACGAACTTGGCGCACGACCTTGTTCGCATAAAAGGTCGGGTCAACGACCTCGTAAGAGAGTTGCGAATTACCTTGGCTCAGTGACTTACGCTCGGTCTTTCCTTCAGAAAGCCGACGTTTTTAACGGATTTTTTTTATTTTGGATTTTACTCTACGGAGGATTTACGGAGCTGAGGAATCACAGCATTTTTAAAGGTGTATTGTTTATCTGTTTTTATTAAGATGCTCTTTTCGTGGAGGTTTTTATTTTGTGGTTTACTCTGAGAATAATAATACGTTAACGAACTGGCTTTTATTTTTATTTCATCACATTTTTATTACTTCTTTTTACTAGTAAGTTGATGAATTCAACTTTATGATCTTTATATTCCACTGAACTTGTGGAACATGTTTGTAATGGTGGTATCTCTACTCTCGCTTAACGAGAGTACAGGGACTATGCAACACGATAATCAGGCCTTTCCTTCGGTCAGGTTAGAGAGATATAGCTTTGGCCATGACACAGAAAGCTAATTCCGCTACCACATGATAAATTCTAACCTGCCCGTGGTACCGAACCCTCAGTATACTTTTGTGCCGAAACAGGAAGCACGAGATTCCTTCTCACATGCTCCTCCAGGGACTCAGCCTCCCCTACAGATTAATTTTGATGACATCGTAATATATGACATATATATATATATATATATATATATATATATATATATATATATATATATACATATATATATATTATATATGTATATGTATATGTGTGTATATATTATATCATCATCAATAACGGTATGCTCATGTTTGAGCAGCCGTGGACCTCTCCACCATCCTTCGCCACTAAACTCGATCTTACGCTTTTCTTTCCACTTGTACCATCGACAGCCCACAAATATCTTTGATGTTGTCGCTCAGTCTTGTCTTCGGTTTGCCTCTTCCTCTGTTTCCTATCACCATCCCTGTAAGCAAGTCTTTCTCAATACTTTACTTCTCATCACATGATCAATAAACTTTAATTTCTCCTGTTCAAGATGTCCAGCAGCCGGTCTTTACAATTTATTTTTCTCAGCACTTCATCATTCGTCTTTTCTCTGTCCAGCTAATACGCAGTACTCGTCTGTAACACCACATATCAAAAACTATTGATCTTTTTCTTGTCTATCTACTTCAGCACCCAACACTCAGAACCATATGATGCAATTGGGAAAACTAATGAGTTCAATAACCTCAGCTTTGTCCGTAAGGTAATGCTTCGGTCTTTCCAGATGTTTTTTGGCGTTTTTGGCAATGGCAATTCTTCTTTTTATCTCTGGTGAATCATCATATGTATTAGTTAAAACAGCTCCAAGATAAGTGAACTCTTCACATTTTCCACAATCAATCCATTGATTGTAACATGTTCATCATTGTATTACACACACACACACACACACACCACACACACACACACACACACACATATATATATAAAAATATATATATATATATATATATATATATATATATTATATATATATATTTTAATATATATATATATAGACATACACACACACGCATACACACACACACACTCACATAAACACACACACACATACACACACATACATACATATATATATATATATATATTAATATATATAATATATATATATATATATATATATATATTATATATAAGTATGTATGAATGAATGCATATCACATATAAGATTATATACGTATGTATGTGTCTTATGATTTATTGTAAACACACACACACACACACGCACGCACACACACACACACACACACACACACACACACAAACAAACACACACACACACACACACCACATATATAATTTTTATATATATAATATATATATATATATATATATATATATTTATATTATATATATATATATATATAATATATATTATCTATCTATTATATCTATATCTGTACCTATCTGTATATATATTTATCTATCAATCTGAAATGTAGATGTAGTCCTTGAAAAAACCAAAGGAAATGATACCCTCGTCTCAGTCACCTTAACCCAAGGCAAGCCCGCAAAGGAAAATGATATCCCATGAGTCCCAGCTCTTTCGGAAACTTCACCGCGGCTTCAGAAGTTGCTTTCCCTTTTTATATAAGTCTTCTCTTTCCGCAGAGCCGTAAAGACCCGGAGCCCATAACTCCCATGTCAGCGCCTACCCGAGCAGATTCTGACGGGGTCATGTGAACCTTTGGGGGGCGACTGTTCGTATTGCTGTCCTCTCTAGACTTATCCATCTTCATCTAAGTATTGTGAATGGATTAACATATATCTAGAGTCACCATAATAGAGCATTAGATTTGTATAATAATGAAAAAACAATCGAAGGTTAGATAAATGAAAAAGACTGAATGCACGAGGGATTTGCAAAGGGAGCATAAAAAATTAAAGTATTTCTTCTGGATTGTACGCACTGTAAATAATGTCCAAATTCGTTTGTGTGATTATATCAGTTCTGATTTAATTAAAGAAAACGCAGGCAAGTCATTTCAAGAGAGCAATTGAACATCCCGTAGATTTCGATTTCTATGAATAAGATGAAGCGTACATAGCCCTGGCTGCTTTTACGGAATATAGAGGCTTATATTTATTTTTATTTATAAATACTAAGGATAAAATATATATGAGGCGTAAACCAAAAAATCCGGATATGAGATTAATAAAAAATTAGCATTTTAAATTTTAGGATGACCTTCCACTATAGCCTTTATTTGCTAACATCCCAACGTGCAATAGAAAACGAAATAAGCTAAGAAACATTTGTCACAATTATGCAATATTAAATTTAAATTTTAATAGACTTGTAGCTTACCATGGAGTTTCATGTTGACGGAAGAGGGCAAGGAAATAAAGTCAGTGATAAAGGGGAAATTAGGAGGAGGAAAGCTATGTTGGGAAACACACAGAATACCCGAAATCAAAGCCCCCGCTGCGGGTTGCGGGGAGCAAGGCATCTACACAAAACTTGTGACCCAGATACACACAGACACACCTTACACACACACCCTACACACACACACACACACACACACACACCACACACACACACAACACACACAAAACACACACACACACATATATATTATATATATATAATATATATATTTTATATATATATATATTATATATATATATATAATATATATATGTATATGAACATATGTATATATATATATGCATATCTATGTAATAATATACATACATCTATGTATGGGAAACCCATGTATATTTATATTATATATATCATATATATATTTATGTATACACGTATATATGCGTATGTATGTATGTGTATGTATCTGTATATGTATGTGTATATGTATGTGTATGTGTATGTGTTGTGTATACGTGTGTGCGTGTCTTAATATATATATAATATATATATATTATATTATATATATAATATATATATATAT
>NW_023648623.1:0-6745 GCF_015228065.2 Penaeus monodon | reverse complement strand
GTGTGGGGGTGTGTGTGTTTACTAACTACATGATAAGAATAGTAAATATCGAGAAATATGTTGAATACAATTTAATATATATATATATATTATATAATATATATTATATATATATATATATCCATCTATCATTTTTCTATCTATCTATCCATTTATATACATACACACGTGCACATGCTAGTATGTGTCGTAGAACAAACTCCACGATACGGAAAAAACGAACGCTTGTGAATTGCTGAGCCAACCTGAGGCAGTGTGCCAGTGGGGGGGGGGGGGTAGATATCACCCAGACGCGAGGCAGAAGGGTCGTGGATTGTCTGTGTATGAAATCCAAGCTTATCTTTTTGATAAGGGTTAGTGCATAATTAATGACGCTTTGCATATAAACAACCGCAGTGGTTCAGCGGGCAGGTTTGATATCTCAGAAGTTATTACTAATTTCAATCTATCACTTTTTATATTGGTATATAGATAGACAGACAGATAGATATAATGGGTTTATTAGTTACTTGTAGTAAATTAGATAGTTACCTCACTGTGTTTATATATCCTTCCTTATTATCATAGATATTCTGTAAATACAGTGAATCATGATTTACATAATAGTAATGATGATAGCAGTGATAGCAGTAATGATTACACAAATAACGATGATAATAATAATAATGATAAAAATAATAATGATAATAGTGATGATGATAATAATACCAAAGATGATAATAATAATGATAATAGTAATAATAATAATGATAATAATAGTAGTAATAATAAGAATAATGATAATGATAATAATAGTTATGACACTTTTATTAATGATTTTGAAAATAATGATAATAATAGTAAAAATAACAATAATAATGATGATGATGATGATGATGGTAATAATAATAGTAATAATAATAATAATTGCAATGATAATAATGATAATATTAAATAAGAAGAATGAAAATGCGAACAATATTAATAATGATAATGATAATACTATATAATAATAGTAATGATAATAATAGTAATAATAAGGATAATGATGACAATAATGATAATACTACTACTAATAATAAAAATTATAATAATGATCATAATGATAACCACACTGATGAACAAAACATTAATAATTATAATAACCAATAATTCAATTCTGAAAGAAAACCCAACGTAGCCAAAACTTCCAAAAATATGAGAAAAATAATCAATGTCAAACATAACTAATATATAAAAAAGTAAATAAATAAATAAAATAAAAGTTCTCAATAACTCTAATTAAACAAACTTTGACTAAGTAAGCAACAAAATGTAAACACTTGCTAGTTTTATGCAAATCGGGTAAGTACAGAAGACATAAATTTATTACTTTTTTTTAAACAAGTTTGAAGGCTTGTCGACTATCTTTTATTTATTTATTTATTTATCTTTTTTTACATAAATACGAAAAAAAAGTTTGAGATAATTATAATTATTTGTCTTTATATTAATGAATATGTAATTTCGTTCGGATAATGAAAATGAAACTTAAGTTGAAAAAAAATATATATCACTGATTTTTCTCTCGTTTCGGCATCATCAATCTTGTAATTCAACCGGCAATATTGCAGCCTAGAAATTTCATAACTGCAAATACCTGAATCTCATGCAGGAAGCAGATATTCAGCAAGTTTGGTAACGAGAAATAATACCCTGTAATGAAAGGGATGGGAGCGTTTTTAAACGAAGGGTTTACGCAACTTTTGTGGAATCAATTAACAAATGTTTTCTTCTTTCTTTTGGGTTTATTCTCTCTCTTGGAAAATATATGCAAAGACACACACTTGGGGTATGTACAAATATATATATATAAAATTATATTAATTATAATATATATAAATTATTAATAACATATAACAATATAAATAATATATTAATAAATAAAATATATATATATATTAGAGGAGGAGAGAGAGAGAGGAAAAAGGGAAGAGAGAGAGAGAGAGAGAGAGAGAGAGAGAGAACGAGACATGTTATTATATATAACATAATAATGTATGATTATGATATATAAATATAATATAAAATATATAATAAATATTTTACAATATATATGTGTTTTGGTGTGTCTGTTATATACGGCTCGATCCCCGGGGGGGGGGGGTTTTTTCCTTTGGGAAAGGGAAAATTTCACCTCGATGCCTACCTGCCACTGGGGGGCCAAGCAAGCCCAATCATGCTGGTCCCAAGCCAGATAAAAGAGAAAATATTCCCTAAAAGGGAAAACCCCGGAACCTCCGGGGAAAGGAACTGGGGACCCTCCCCGTCTCACCCAAAGAGCAACAACATAAAAATCAAAATTTAAAGTATATGCTGTGACCACGGCGGTAAAAAACGAACCTCCCAAAAAAAAAAAAAAAAAAAAAAAAAAAAAAAAAAAAAAAAATTATTATATATATATATATATATAAATAATATAATATATATATATAATCATACAAATTATGGGGGGGGGGGGGGGGGGCTTGTGTTTGTGTGTGGTGGGGGTGTGTGGTGTGTGGGTGTTTTGTGGAAAATTAATAATATATGATAATAATATATGCAATACTTTATAATATTTAATATAATATATAATTTTAATATAAAAGTAAATATAATAATATATATAAAATATATATATAAAAACCAACACACACACACACACCACACACACACACAAACACACACACACACACACACACACACACACACATAATTATAATTATATATATAAAATATATAATATTAATATTATATATATATTTTTAAGGGTAAAAACCCCAATTACTTTGCTTGCGGGGTTTTGTACTGGTATTGGTTTGGGCTTTTTCTTTCTGAGAGTGACACACCAGTATAAAACACACAAGAAGTCTAGTTAAAATCACCCGCGCGGAGGTACGGTCAGCTCCCCGGAGGGGAGGCGGAGGCCCTTTAGCCGGTGGTAGTTTAGCACGAACCCCCGGTCAAACGGGGTCAGAATAAAAGTGACTCCCCCCTCCGAGCGGGGGTTCTTTTTTGGGACATTTGGATCCAGGGAAAACAGCCCGGGGGCCATTAATAGAAATAGAATATCCACATCCTGAAAACGAAAAGAATTTATCCACATCTTATGCTGGGCCAACTCGCCCCTCCCCTGAGGGCCTTCAAGGGTGCCAAAACTTGGCTGGGGTCTCGTTCTCGGCGTTGTCCTGGTTCAACTTCGTGGCTCCCTCGCCCAGGTTGCCCCTCACCTCGGGGCCGGGGTGTAACACTCGCCCTGATTAACACGTCCCTGAAAGCTCGCACGGGTCCCCCTTTGATTCAGTTTCTTTTTGACCTCCTCGTAGTCCGGCCCAGGTAATGGCGGCGTCCTCGTCACAGCCCTCACAGATCTCGCCGGCCTTTTCCGCGTCCACACGTCCTCGTAATCTTCGTTCGGATTGGGGTCGGGGAGGGCGGCATTCGGGGGGTTATACCTGCGCTAGAGCTCCGGGAGTTGCCCGGGCCCTGCAGGCGTCCGCCAGGCGTCGCCTATGCACAGCATTCTGGGGGGACGGGGTCCCTTTTTCTGACGAAATTTTTGGGCCCGGGGCCCTAGGGCGATTTTCGAGACGTCCTTTACAGCATCCAAGGGTCCCCCTTTCCCCCCCGGGCCCCGGCGGTCCGACGCAAATAAAGTGGGGGGGCCGATCATAACGAAAGGGGCCAGAGTAAGAGAAAAAAAAAGGCAACAGAGAAGATGGGTGGAATTTCCACTACCCGGTTTTCATAAAAATTTACGGTTTTATTTTTTTTTAATTATTTTGTCTTTTTTTTTTTTTGTTTTTTTTTCACAAAGGTAAAGAAGAAAAAAAAGGGGGAGATGTCAGTCCCCCCTCCGCATGACATTGAATACCAACCATCTCTATAGATATGAGAATAGAAAGGGAAAAGACTCGGCGTCCCCAGATCTATTTTAAACCTAGTCGTCAACAGAAAAAATAGAGTAATTGTACACAGACAGCGACAGACAAAAAAAAAGCGGGGAAAGAGATAAAACTTTAGCCGGGACTAAGACAAAGAAAAGGGTCAGGTCATTTGTCCTGCGTGGTGGTAGGGGAAGGGTGTGTGATGGGTGTGAGGACAGCTAGCGTTTAAAGAAGGGAAAAACGAGTGACCTCACACAAAAGAAGAATCATAAACACGAAAATTAACGTTCCTACAACAAAACTGAAAAAATTGCAATGCTAGCTATTTAAGAATTTTAACTACCACATGAATTAAAATTTAAGATATGGACAGAATGTACGCATGAATGAATGGTGACATGAAAAAAATTTTGCCCAATTTTTTTCAAAAAAATTTCTCGGGGTAGAAATTGAAATGCCCAGGTACAGTTTGCTTTTCACGTTTAGACTTTAAAAAACTCAATAAAGGGGGGGGGTCCTATACCCCCAAAAGCCGTTAAGACTGAAACGACACGAGCCGGAATTTTAAAAATCCTGCTCTTTCGCGTTCTAATGGGGGTCGCAAAATCCCGAAGGGTATATAACACAATCAACAAAGCTTGGGGGGGACCCAAAACAGAACGATTCAAGAGGGTGAGAAAGGTGGATAATAAAGGGAAAAAGATCTAGCTTAAACCTAGCCTACATTAATTACGGGCGTAACCCCGGGTCCACCCACTCAAAGGAGCCGAAAGAACGAATAAAATTCGGTTATGCACCTACTCTCGAACGACGGAGCGCAGATCTATTTTTTGGGGTTTAGAACCCGGGCAAAATCGGGAATTTCCCGTGCACATGAAAGGGGGAAAATCCCAGCTAATCCAAAAAATACAATTTTTTACCCGCTTCGCTCTAGCCCGAAGAAAAGGTCCCAAAAGAAGAACAAAGAATGTTTGCTTCCAAAAATTTGAGGGAACCAAGGGTCATCGACCCTTTCCACGCCCCCACCGACGGGAAAAGAGAAAATGAGGTCAGGGCAGGTCGGGGGGGGGTTTGGGAAAGAGATAAAAAGAAATGGTATTCGTGATAAAATAAAATCACGAAGCGTTAAATTCGTTGCAGATGAAACAATAAATCTCTAAAAAAAAGAGAAAATAATAATTCTTAACTAAGAAAGAATTTATTTATTGATCAATATCGACCACGGAAAGCGATCTGAGGTGGAAAAATATGGAGAAGTTTCCATTTGCGTCCTTAGCCTATTTAAACCCCCAAAAAACAAGGGTTAAAAAAATGTATGGGAGAAGGAAGGGAAAAAAAATAAGAAAAGGGGGGCCCCAAAAGTGTACTACGTGTTTTTTTTTTAAACCTGTTTGAAGCGGTCGAGGGATTTTTTTTCGGGGGGGGTGGTTTTTTTGTCCTTTTTTTTTCCCAAAAAGGGGCAACGGCCCCCGCTGCCACCCCTTTTTAAAAACTATGCGACTTAGTGCAGTGGGTGACAGGGGGGAAAACACACGAAAGGGGTGAACACATGCACGACGACGCTGACTTGTCAAAGGGTCAAAAGCGCCGCGGGAGGGACGGTCAGGCCCCGGGGAGAGGGCGGGGCTGACCTACCGCGTGGTCGCGAACGAACCCCCCGGAGGGGGGCGAGGGGGACCTACCCCGGGCGGTAGCTTTGGCCGAAACCCCCCGGGGGGAGGGAGAGCTGACCCTACCGCCGGGCTTGGAACGAACCCCGGTCAAACGAGGTCAGAATAAAAAGGACCCCCGCCCTCGTGAGCGGGGGGTTTTAGGGGGCATTTGATCCCCCGGGAAAAAAAGCCACGGGCACTGGGAAAGAAAAGAATTATCCACATCCTGTAAAAGAAAAAGAAAAAGAAAATAGAATAATAGAAAAATAAAAGAATAAAAAAATAAAGAAGATAAAAATATAAACACACACACAGATAATAAAAAATAATATATATATTAAAATAAAAATATATATATATAAATTTAAATTTTATATAAAAAAACAAATAAATATTAATATTATAATATAATTATATATATAAAATTATATATATAAAATTATATTAAATAAAAAATATAATTATATTTTAAAATTATAAAAATATATATATATATATGAATACATACATATAAATGCATATAAAAAAAATAGCAATATCGATAGATAGATAGATAGAAGATAGATAGATAATATAGAGATGATAGAAGAAGAAAAGAAAGTGGTAGGTTTGGGGGTTTTGTTATGTATGCATAGTGGATGGAGTATATTTGATATTATAATGTATATTCTTCTTTAAAAGGAGGTTTATGCTGAGCCCCCGTGGTCACAACAGATACTTAATTTTGTTCATGTTGTGGGTCCTGGATGAGTACGGGTAGGGTCCCCAGTTCCTTCCCCCGGAGAGTCAGTGGTACCTTTTTTTTTTGGTAAACATTCTCTTATTTTTCCTGGCTTGGGCCCCGCACTTTACTTGGGGGTTTTTGGCCACCAGGGCTAGGGGAATCAAAATGAAGTCTTTTCCAAAGGGAAAACGTGGCGATCGGGACTTTAACCCCGAAATTTGATTTCCGCGTCACAGTGTTTAGTCCGACGCTCTAACCATTCGGCCCCCGCGGCCTTGACGATCATGGGCTTCCCCTGATTTTTTTTTAGCAATTTTGAGCGGTGGGGTTTCATGCCTTTCCCCCCGGGGTTTTTACGAGTCCCCTCTCTATTTACCGGCCTGACTGAGTTGGCTGGCCCCCCAGGGGCTAGGTAGGGAACGAGGGGAAGTCCCTTTCCCAAAGGAAACAGCGCGCCGGCCGGGGACTCGAACCCGAACTCA
>NW_023648622.1:0-6745 GCF_015228065.2 Penaeus monodon | reverse complement strand
AATCGACGACGCTAGTGCAGGCTAGGCTCTTCTGGTAACGACGGATCTCACGGAGGGCAACGGTTCCAGGCCTGTAACGATGGGGCTTCTTGACACCTCCGGTAGCAGGGGCAGACTTACGTGCTGCCTTGGTGGCCAACTGCTTGCGGGGGCCTTGCCTCCGGTAGACTTACGTGCAGTCTGCTTGGTACGTGCCATTTTGCGAGTTTGTATCTAAATAGATATGAAACGAGCTCACGCTCAAGACGTCAATTTATAGGAGAGCGAGCGGGAGCTGGCCGAGTCGCGTGTGGCTGCGAGAGTGTGGCTTAATCCCGCCTATTTCTGCTGGGTAAATATTGCCGGAGATACGGCACTTGTGAGGTCGTGTAACGCGGCCTCCTTGACGCCATGTTGGATTCCAAGTTGATTATCTGAAGCAATGGCTATGGCCAAATCCATTGCAAGCCTTGTGCGCGTGAGCCTTTGTCGATAACAAGGCTTAGCAGAGGTTGTATTTGCAGAGCGGTCAGTTAAGATAAGCGCTCAGCTGAGTGGGCCGCCTCGCCGCTACGCAGACGGGGGCCCGCGGTAGCCTTACTCGCTCTCGGCCACCGAATTTGATCTGGCTGACTCGGAGCAAGAAATCCGTACTCAACATGACAGGACGAGGCAAGGGCGGAAAGGGGCTCGGAAAGGGTGGCGCCAAGCGTCATCGCAAGGTGTTGCGTGATAACATCCAGGGTATCACCAAGCCTGCAATCCGTCGTCTTGCTCGCCGTGGAGTGTCAAGCGTATCTCTGGTCTCATCTACGAAGAAACCCGTGGTGTCCTCAAGGTGTTCCTCGAGAACGTGATCCGTGACGCCGTCACCTACACCGAGCACGCCAAGAGGAAGACCGTCACCGCCATGGACGTCGTGTACGCCCTCAAGCGCCAGGGACGCACCTGTACGGTTTCGGAGGTTAAACGTTTCACCGTCAACTATTACCACCAAAACAAACACCCCACCAAACCAAAAACTTGGACCTATCTAGGTCCTACAATACTCTATAAAGAGGATAATTTGACAGCTTCCTCTTGTTCGTTACACGGTCAAAACAAACCCAAAATAATCCCCAAACAAAACTTGGCGAGTCCCAGTGTAATATTGTTTTTCTAGCACCACTATTGTTGTTATTGTTATTATTATTTATTATCACTATTAAACATGTAAGGTGTGTATGGTTATAGTACTTATTAGTTATAATTTAAGCTTGATAACCAACATCATGCATAAGCAAGCAAGCAAGCAAACAAACAATCAGTGTAACATGTTGGTAAACATGAGTCCCCAGTGTTGCGATTACAAATATTGTTTTTTCTTGCTGTTGTTGTTATTGTTATTAATGAGAATATTATCCTTATCATTATTAAGCTTGTAAGCTTGATATGTCATTAAAGTGTGTATGGTTAGAGTAAGTATTATTGATCATTTGATAACCAACATCATGCATAAGCAAGCAAGCAAACAAACAAACACACACAAACAATCAGGTGTAACATGTTGGTAAACATGAGTCCCCAGTGTTGCGATTACAAATACTGTTTTTTTCTTGCTTTTGTTATCATTATCATTATTAAGCTTGTAAGATTTGATATGTCATTAAAGTGTGTATGGTTAGAGTAAGTATTAGTGATAATGTAAGCTTGATAACCAACATCATGCATAAGCAAGCAAGCAAGCAAGCAAGCAAGCAAACAAACAAACAAAGAAACGCACACACACACACACACACAAACAACCTGGTGTAACATGTTGGTATACTGCTGTGAGGGAAGTGATGAGGAGTCTTATTTTATTATTTGAGTAGTCATGCTTTTCCTTGAGTGAGACGGAAATATCATTGAAATGCAACATTATTCTCCTTGTATTTGTTTGCATCAGCATTATTTCCTTCCTCGAGTCTATTTGTCTTGAGTGTGCGTATTCCATGATCCATGTATACAGCAGGCCGTCTATGCTGAGAAGAAAGAGTAAAGTAGATATAATGTCAGTGTTTGTGATAAATGGCTGACCGTTTCATTTTGGTGCGACTTGAGTGCATTGGGGCAGTAATATTTGAAAAGCGTGTAGCCACAAGTTTAAGGTATCTTCCCTAAGGGTGTTTAGACACGTGTGTGCTGCTCAAGTGTATATATGCATGCATGCAGGTGTGTTTGAGTTTGCTTCTAAATTACCCAGCCCCCTGTGTGAAAGGAATGAGACACGGAGGAGAGGGGTTTGAACACAGGTCAGCAAGATTGCTATACGAGATCGCTGCCGCTGCTACAGAAAGACACACCGAGGAAAGGAGAAAGATCCACAGAGGAAGGAAGAAAAAGACGCTCACACAGAGGAAGGGAGAAAAAGACACACAGAGCAAAGTAAAACAATTAATGCAAGCTACTCCTTCGATTCACCACAGACACCAGTACAGAACACCTACAGTCTGTCAGATAGATAAATAGATACTCTACCTACCTACCTATCTACATAACCAACAGTAGACATACATACATACATACATACAAATACATAGATGCATAATTGTACGGCCAACATTCGAGTCTGGCTGGCTGGCTGTGTGTGTGTATGTATGTATGTAACCCAACATTGAGAAGGTAAACCAAAAAAAAAAACAAAAGAAAAAAAAAGCCAGGCTTATTACTCACATTGACACGCTTACAACTGCTATTATTATATTTCCCACCTACAAACACAGATAAGCAAACACACAAACAAACACGAATGAACGAATGGAACCTCTTCGAGGCACGAAAGACACACACACACAGACAGCCACACACAAACTTACAATCATGCACAAGATCATAAACAAGCTTGTTGACATTAACGAACAAGATTTTCACACAATAGCAACATGATTGCAACACCAACTCTTACCAGCCAGCACTCATTCATTCATTCATTCATTCATTCTTCCCACGCATCATAGGCGAGCGACGGGAACACAAAGCACCACTTACACCTTACCCTTTCCCACAATCAACCAACCATATACGTATGCGGGACATGCACTTATCATATATACATTCCTACACTCAAACACAAATCCACACACTCAATCAATCACACACTCGCATACTCAATCGCTCATACGAGCACATCCTCACACTCAATCATACATTCACATGCTCAGTCACTCACACAACATTCACACACACTCACTCATCCACACAAGCACATTCACACACACAAACACTCACACTCAGTCATACAAACACATTCACACACTCGCATACTCAATCATGCATACCAGCATACTCAACCATACATACAATCAATCAATCTATCACACACTCACATGCTCAACCACACATCCACATACTCAAACACATTCACAAAGCACATGGACAAGGAATAACTAACCAACTCACTAACTAACTAATTACACGTAGGCACTAAGGACCACGGACACACAACTACACAAAGCATCAAAAATTCAAGAAAGGAGGGGGGGGGGAGAGAGAGAGAGAGAGCAAGCATTATTCAAAATCAAACACAGCAGCAAAAACAACAATGCAAAACAACTATCTAAAAAAAAAAAAAAAAAAAAAAAAAAAAAAAAAAACAATCAAATCAAATCAAATCCAATCCATTTCATTTCAATTTACTTTACTTTGCTCTTGTCTCGGGGAGACCTAAACGCCCAAGCCTCGGACAATACCACAGGGAAATGGACTCTATGCACACTGTCACACACCAATATTGGCCTTAACCACTGCATAAACCATCACACACCACCGAACTGCTCGTTTGCAAGACTAGTTTGACGGAAGACAGTTCAAAGTACCACCAATGATGAATGGTCGGTTACAGTCCGTTAAACATAGACACTTTGAATTAGTGTAGCCTAGCAATATATAAGACAAATATTACTGTACTAGATCAAATAACTTAATGTTTTTAAACGATATTCACAACAAGCAAACTAGATTATTAAGTGTCGATAAATTAAAGGGTCCATCATCGTGAACGATCAAATAAGGGCGATGTAGGAACCCTTTTCAATAGATTGAATCGCTTTCGCTTTTATTTTATTTTTTATTTTTGTATCAATATTATACGTATTATTGTCATAATGGCGTATTTTTAGTTGTTGTCACTTACTTATATATATTTCTTTCTAAAAAGTCATTCATATACAATATTTCTTCTTGGATTTTTCTTAATTTTGGTATCCCCTTTTACTTTTACCCCAAGCGAAGTATACAAATACATAAACTATTCGTAATATATTACTAGGAATTTTACTTATGAAAACCTCATATTCAGTAGCTTTTCTTATTGACATAATGATGTCAATAAAGAGAACTACTGCCATGGTACTCTCTCTTCCTCTGTATATACATACATTTATAGCTAGCTATCTATCTATCTATCGATCGATCGATCTATCTATGTAAAACATATATCTATGTATGCATCCTCATATACAATTGAAGTAATGCGGTGACTCATGTGCATACCTCTTACCTTATATTTATGTTGTATATCATACTATGACCACATATTTGGTAGTTAATTATTAAATGAGCCTGGATATAGAAGGCTATGTATACACATAGACATTCAAACATTATTTACACCTCGAATTGCTATTTATCGGTTTCTGTACACCTACACACACTGATATAAAAAACATATATAGAGAGAGACGGACAGACAGATATATATACATACATATATGTATATATGCGCATGTTTACATATATACACCCATACACACACACACACGTACATATATGTATACATATACACACACAAACAGAAACTGATTAGGAACATGTGACAGCATGTTATGTTGACATAGCAAACACGCTATAGAGACTTGTTCGCTCACTGGCGTCAGTTCTTACGCGCTAAATTCACGTTAAGATATGATTTATAATACTAGTGTATTCACTTAAAATAAAGAAAAAATACACTTTTCATTAAAAAAAAACACTGTATAACTTATGAAAGTAACAACCAATAAGTAAATTAGAGTTAAGATATTAGAAAGTCATTATAAAGACTTGGATTTATCGGTGTTTACGGGAATTAAGGATGGAATATTTTAAAATAAGAAATACTCGTAAATGGTACAAATAAAAAGATTTCAATTCCACCTGGTGCTTGCTTATTTGAGTAGAGACACTGATGCCAGGAATACAAAAAATATATATATATATATAGATATAATAATAATAATAATAATAATAATAATAATAATGATAATAATAATAATAATAATAATGATAATAATAATAATAATAATGATAATAATAAAAGATACAGCAGCGGTCCGTGGCAACACAACACCGTTTTCGGGCATCCTCCTCACTCGCGGGATAAAATGTTTGTGCCCTGGGCTTCGGCGAAGTGAAGGCGACCGAAGTTCACGTTGCAGTATGAAGGCAGATGCAAGGGAGCTCCTAGCAACATATAATAGTCTCTTCCATAGTCTATAACGAATATACAGGGCAAAATGTCGCCACGCCGCGCCTCCGACAGGAGTGTGTTGCCACCTCGAGTTCATCAATTTCCGATATGAGGATAATATCCGAGGATATTAAGTGTGTATATATATGTTTATATGTATGCATCTATGTAAGTAAGTGAGTGAGTATGTATGTATGCATGTATGTATGTATGTATGTATGTATGTATGTATGTGTATGTATGTGTATGTATGTATGTACATATGTGTGTGTGTTTACGTATGTATATATATTATATATATATATATATATATATATATATATATGAATGTATCTATTTATATATATGCCTATATGTATGTTTACCTATTATAACTTGACCTATTCTATCGCATCCTTGTATATATGTATGTGTATGAGCCTGTATGTATGGTTACACTGTTGCGACCTAAACTAAAATAAGCAAACCAAACCTAATCTATCATATCCTATCCTATCCTTGTCAGTTTCTATGTATGTATGTAAGTATGTATGTATGTATGTATGCCTGTATGTATGTATGTATGTATGTATGTATGTATGTATGTATGTATGTATGTATGTATGTATGTATGTATGTATGTATGTATGTAACTAAACCTAACCCAACCTAGCCTAACCTAACCTATCCTATCCTATCCTATCCTATCCTATCCTATCCTATCCTATTTTTTTTATCCTATTCTATCCTTGTAAATATGTATGTGTACATACCTGTATGTATGTTTACACTTATGCAACCTAAACTAAAATAAGCAAACCTAAACTAACCTATCCTATCCTATCCTATCCTATCCTATCCTTGTATGTTTATATGTATGTATGTATGCCTGCGTGTATTTTTACAGGTTTGAACTCTAACATAGCTTAACTAATCTAACTAACTACCTAACCTAGCCTAACCTAACCTAACCTATCCTATCCCATCCTATCCTATCCTATCCTATCCCATTCTATCCTATCCTGTCCTAGTCTTGTAAAAATGTATGTTTACATACCTGTATGTATGTTTACACTTATGCAACCTAAAATAAAATAAGCAAACCTAAACTAACCTATCCTATCCTATCCTATCATATCCTTGTATGTTTATATGTATGTATGTATGTATGCTTGCGTGTATTTTTACACGTTTCAACCCTAACATAGCTTAACGTAATCTAACCTAACCTAACCTAACCTAGCCTAACCTAACCTAACCTAACCTCACCTATCCTTTCCTATCTATCCATCATCCTATCCTGTCTATCTTGTAAATATG
>NW_023648621.1:0-6745 GCF_015228065.2 Penaeus monodon | reverse complement strand
TTCCGGTTTTCTTTTTTTATTTTTTTATCAACTTTTTTTTTTTTTTTTCTTTTACAGCGATAAAGAAAAGTATATATCTGTTTTTAAAAAACAGATGTTCCATGTAACGAAAATTTTGTTATTCATTTTTTTATCTCCGGGTCTCCTTGTCTCGAAAATGTCATGTCTTTTGAATAGAAAATTAAATTGTAATGATAATTTGCGGGGGCACTTCATATGCTCTTGTTAAAGAGAAAAATAGGAGGAGGAGGGGGAAGGGGGGAAAGGAGGAGGGGGAGGGAGGAGGGGAGGGGGGGGGGCGGAGGAGGAAATGAGGGGGGGGGGGGGGAAAGGAAAGGGGGAAGGGAGGGGGTAGGGGGAAGGGGGAAAAAGAAGGGGGAGGAGAAGGAAGGAAGGAGATAAGAAGGGGAAAAAGGGGGGAAAAAAGGGAAAGGGGGCGGAGAGGAAAGAAGGAGGGGGAAAAGGGGGGTGGGGGGGAAAGGGAAAGGGGAGGAAGAAGAAGGGAAAGGTAGAAGAAAAGAGGAGGGAAAGGAGGAGGGAAGGAGAAGGAGGGGGAAAGGGATGAGAGAAAAAAAAGGGAGGAAAAAAAGAAAGGGGAGAGAGAGGGAGAGGAGAGAAAGGAGAGAAGAGAGGAGGGAGAGAGGAGAGAGAGAAAAGAGAGAAAGGAAAGAGAGAGAGAGAGAGAGAGAGAGGGGGGGAGGGTAGGGAAGGGAGCAATTGAATTTTTAAATAATAGATAAGGGTAAGCATATTCCTTTCCCTGCTAACCCAATTACACTGCTGAAATGACACCTCACTGACAAATTCAGTGACAAGATATTAGTGTAATATCATCAAAATACTTCATAGTTTGCAGAACACCCCTAATAAAGCCTGCAAACTCAAGAAAACATACCCAGATGAAAAAGATGGGAGTTGATGCTGAGATCCCGGATGCTTTAAGAACTTTTATACACAAAACTAAGCAACCATCCGTAAAAAGATCGTATATTTCACCAATTTAAAAAAAAAGGTTTTATCTTATAACCACATAATCTTTCTCATGCAAACCACAATGCTAAGCCACATTCATCTCATTTTTATCGAATTATCTGCAATAAGGTTTTGATATCGATAAAAGATTTCTTTTGTGGTGATTGCAAATGCCTTAATCAGAGCATGAGGGTTACCGCACGCAAATTTCTCCCTTTTTCCTCAGAAACCATTCAAAATGTATATGACAACCACACCTCTAATAAACAGTCTATCTTAAAACCCCCTTTTTTGAATTGTATAGTACATTTGTTACTGTATTTAAATGAGGAACGCCAATGCTATATCGGTACAGCAATCAAAAATCACGTTTTTGATAGGAAATTCTAACGCACGCTGTTAGATTATTGGTTCAATTTCAATTCTTTTTGGTCTTTTTTTTAATTATTAGGTAGGGGCTTTATACCCAAGACTGCGAGAGGGGGAAGAGAGAGAAGAGAGAGAGGAGAGAGAGAGAGAGGGAAAGGAGAGAGAGAGGAGAGGAGGGGAAGAGAGAGAGAGAAGAGGGGAAGAGAGGGAGAGGAGAAGGAAAAGAAAAGAGAGAGAGGGAGGAGAGAGAGAGAGAGGAAGGGGAAGAAGAGGAGGAGAGAAGAAAAGAAGAGAAAAATACGAGAGGGGAAGAAGAGAGAGGAGAGGAGAGGAGAAAAGAGACAGAGAGAGAGAGAGAAACAAAAAAAAGAAAAAGGTAGAAAAGAGAGAGAAAGAGAAAGAAGACGAAGAAGAAAAAAGAAAAAGGAAGAACTAAAAAAAAAACAAAAAAAAAACCCCAAAACCTAAACCCAAAAAAACGAAAAACGAGAGAAAAGATTGTTAAAAATTCGTCTCAGCTCGGGTTAAGGGAAAAAGGAAAACTTTTAAAAAAAGAAAAAATCAGGGATAAAAACGAATTTTTTCCCTCTCATGCCCCCGTCACACGAGCCCTTTTGCAAGTTTTTTGGGGGAGAATGCAGGAAATCAAATCACTTTTGGGGGGGGGGGGGGCGGAAAAAGAGGGAATTCAGAATTGCGGGTGAGCTTTGGACATTTTTTTTATTCATACACACCCCACCCCACACACCAACACAACACCACACACCACACACACACACACACACCACCACACCTTATAATATATAATATATATAATAATATATATATATATATTTTATATCTTTTATATATATATATATATATTATATAATATATTATATATATATAATATAATATATTAAGCTTTATGTATATATATATTTTATATATATATATAATATATATATATTTTAATATATATAATTTATATTATTGTGGTGTGTGTGTTTGTGTGTGTGTGTGTGTGTGTGTGTGTGTGTTTTGGTGTGTGTGTATATATTTATATATTATATATATTATATTTTATTATATATATATAATTTTGTAAAAAATAAAATTATAATATTTATATATATTATATATATAATATATTTAAATATATATATAAAAAAGTAATTTTTTATACATTTATGATATGTTCCACCCCACACACCCACCACGTTTGGTGTTTGTGTGTGTGTGTGTGTGTGTGTGTTGTGTGTATGTGTAATATGTTTTTTTTATTTTCCAAAAATATAAACATCACACAAAAATCATGACACAAAACCATAATCTTGCTTGTCAGTGAAGCTGTGCGTGTTTTAAAATGTATGTACACTTTATATGTGTAAGTTCCGCTTCTTCTAATCGGTAGCTCTGCATTAGTTTTCAAAATCTCTTTTCCTTTTAAAAGGATTCCTTCACCTCAATCTATCACCCCAAATTTTTTAGTTTTATTTCTTTTAATTCTAATTTCATTTCTCAATCTTTTTTTTTTTCTTCATTATTCCACTATTTAAAACGCTACTTTTTCTAAGGGCCCAAAGTTTTGTCCCTTTATGAATCGTTTTTAAAAAAAAAATAAAAGGTTTGACAGGTCTTTACAGCTGTTCAGACGCGCAGACCGTGTGTTTGTGGTTTGTGGTGGTGTGTGTGTGTGGTGTGTGTGTTGTTGTGGTTGTGTGTGGTTGTGGTGTGTGTGTGTGTTTTGGGGTTGTGTGTTGTGTGGTAGCACAAAAGGGGGACTTTTTCTGGTAATTTCTGTGGTAGACGAGAGATGGTTTGGGGTGGGTCAGTAAAAAGGGGTTTAGCTGCTGGTTTTTTTGAAGAAGATTTTAGACCCCCAAAAGACCCCCGTGTCCCTGGGGGGAGGACGGGGGGTGGAGCTGACCCTGTGTGGCTTGGCCGTCTGCCCCTGTCTCTCCCTCTGCCTTACGGGGTCCTTTTATGCGGGTTTCCCTTCAGGGTGGATGTTTATCCCTTGCAAAAAAAAGAAAACCGGCGCATCTGCGTCCTGCCCAAGAAAGGGCAGCTGCTTGGGCGGGGGTGTGAAGTGTTTCACCGTCTTTCACGTATTGTTGACATCGCTCGGCCCCGCGCAGGCTCGTCCTCGAGCCGACTGTAACGTTGAAAACGATGCAAAAGAGGTTTTTTTTTGGTACTACAGATGTTTTCCGGTATCCGGGGGCGCTAGGGCGTCGCGTGCCAAGTAGGGGTGTGGCAGAGTTTCGGAAAAGGGCAACATTAGTGAGGGGGGTCAAAGCTTTAAAATGAAATTATATGTAACAGGCCAGTAAAAAGGGGTAAGGAAGGTTTCCCCTTATTTTACCTTACTAAATTTCAGAAAAATGGAGCAAATAAGGGAAATTTTTCCAAGAAGGGCGGGTCAATAAGGTGTTAAAATTTCTTGGGGGTGTCAGGATTAGCGAATTCAGTAAGGTACCCTCAATTTAAAGAGAAAAATTAAATTTGGGTTTCCCTTCTTTGGGGTAAATAGGCAAGTTATTTCTTCAACACATGGGGAAAACTTAATTCTAACAGGCGCGTCTCGGCGCTTCAAACTTGCGTAAGTGTGGGGGCGGGGACGGATTCCTTCGTTTTTTCGGGCCCTGAGCCGGGGTTAAAAATTAAATTGCGGTGAAAACAAAAAGTGCGCGTCTCGGCATTCAATCATAAGGGGTTTTTTTCGATGCGGGGGGCGCAGGGTTCCATCGTTTAGGCCCGAACCCGGGGTTAAAAATTTAAATTGCGCTGTAAAACTGTGTAAGATTTTTTTAAAAAAATGGTGCTGCATGCGTTCTATAAATTTTCAACGGAGACAAACCATTTACATATTCACCAAAACCCTTAAACTAAAAACATAAATTCCAGCTTTTTGAGGACAAGATATCAAAATTCGAGAGGGGCTCGTAAAAAGATTTGGGTTCATTTTCTATCTAGGGGATGGCAATAGTAAAAACCTAATCCTAGGGTGTAGAATGGGGGGAGGGGTACTGGAGGGATCAAAAATTTTTGGGGGTATGGAGAAATGTGATATAAAGAACCAAAGATAATGTATACACGAATACAATACCAAGAAGTAATGAAGGATTCTAATAAATAAAATAAGAGAAAAAAAAATAATTTCATTAATTCACACAATAAACATGAAAATTTTGTGGAGCAGTCAACTAACAAAATAATCAAAATCGAAGAATCATTTGTTTAGAGAATGATATATACAAATTTTTCGATCGAGGATAAAAAAATAAAAGACAAAAAAAACTAAAACAATACTCAATTATGGGTGGTGGGGTGGGGAATGAGGGTGAAGTGAGGGTGCGTGTCACTTAGGGTTTTATCTCAGTGTGTGATTCGTTTTTGTGTTTTTAAAAAAAAAAATGATTACAGCGAGAGTTATGAGTATAGTTTGATGGCGTTCGTGAGTGGCGTGTACTTGAATTTAAAAAAGGCAACTTGTATGCAAGGGATGGGGGGGAAGGGGGGGCAAAATTTACCTGGGACTAAAAGGGGGACTTTCTTTTTTGTGACGAGGAAAGGGTTGGGGGTGGTGGTAGAACTGCGGGCTTTATCCCGTCGATGAGGGTTCGCGAAAAACTTGGAAAAGGGAGGGGGAGCCGGATTGGTGACGTGGGGGCGCAGAGTGCAGGATACATCTTCACGAAATTTGTCGGAGGGTAACTGCTGATGGGCAGCACGAAATAGGTCAGAAAAGTTGGGACGATGCTGAGAGTTAAGGGAGGCAGAGGCCTTTGACAGGGGTACTTGCGGTGATCAGCAACGGCGCGGCAGGAGCATGGGGGAGGGCATTTGCGTCGGGGCTTGTGGGTTCTTGAACCCGCTGCCATCGATGTAAGCGCACGTGGAGGGGGCCCCTTTTTGTCACCGATGGAGCGAGACGAGAGATGGACTGTGTGGCTAGGCCTGTCTCCGTGTTCCCCCTCTGCCTTACGGACGTGCCCTTTTTTTGCGGGGGTTCCCCTTTCGAGGGGGATGCTTTTTCCCGGGCAAAAAGAAAAGCCGGGCGCACTGCGTCCTCCCCCAAGGAAAAGGGGCGTGCTTGGAGGGGTGTAAATTACACCGGCTTGCAGTTTGTTGCATATGGGGCGTACCACAGATACATAAAATCGTTTATGTACTCTTTACATTCAACCGTTTTTACTTTGTTTGACAAATGCACTATCTTAAAAATGTGTGCGTATAACGTTCGATGTATGTGTTTGAAAATGTGTAGAAAAAGGGTTTGCCCAATGTATATTCCCCTCATGTTTTTTTTTTTCTCTACAAATCTTCCCTAGAATAAGTGTAGTTTCACGTTCCTCTTTTTCATTCCTTCCCACCTTCCCTTTGTCCTCCCTCCCTCATCTCTTCTTCCCCCCTTTCCCCTTTCCTTTCTCTCTTTTTTTCATCCTTTCCCTTTTTTTCCCTCTTTTATCCTTTTCTGTTGTCCCATTTTGCTTTTCGTATCCCCCCCTTCCCTCTCGCCCCCAGCTCCTCCCCGTAAACTAAACATGTAAAAAAAACCGGGGGCTCGGGAAAGGAGACATATGCGAAATAGGAAGGGGAAAAGCGAGAATAAAGGAAAAGAAGGGCGGGAAAAAGAGAGTATAGATGTATAACCTTTCCTTTCTCCTATTCTTTTTTATTTTCCTTCTTCCCTCTTCTCCCTTTTCCTTCCATGGCCTTTCCATTTCACCCCAACCTTTCCCTCGTCCCACTCCTCCCCGAAACCCCAAACGTGAAAAAAAACAGAGTGATGTGAAGTTGGGGGGAAAGGGATGCGAGAGGGGGACATAGACAGAATAAAGGAAAGAGAGGGGAAAAGGATTATAGAGTGCAAGGAAAGGGAGGCCATACTTCGAAAAAGGGGAGGGGGGAGGGAGGGAGGGAAGGAAAGGGGGAACGAGGGGGGGAGGGAAGGGGAAAAAGGGGGAAGGGGGGGGAGAGGAGTAAATTTGGGGAAAGATAAAATTAAAAAAAGGGAAGGGGGAGATGAAAAAAGGGTTGGTAGGAGTAACTGGCAGAGGGGTTGAGATGGCAAGGGAAAAGGGAATTTCAAGAGGGGTTGCTGCAAATTGCAGAAAAAGTAACTATATGAAATAGAAAATAATAGGAAAAAAAACCAATGTCTATCCATCTCTCTATTTATATTTCTACTATCTAAATATTATTATATTTCTTGTTGGCCCCGTTGTTTGATGGTGAGTGAGTGAATGATGAGTGAGTGAGTGGGGTGATGGTGAGTGATGAGTGAGGGGGGGTGAGTGGTGAGTGAGTGAGTGGTAGGGGGGTGATTGAGTTTAGTGAGGAGTGATTTATGTGAGTGAGTGAGTGAGAGTGAGTTGATAAATGAATAATGAGTAAATGAGTGAGTGAAGGAGTGAGT
>NW_023648619.1:0-6745 GCF_015228065.2 Penaeus monodon | reverse complement strand
AATTTATAAATTGAAAATGGAAAAAAGAAAACAAAGCTTTTATTAAGAAAACAGAAAATGTAAGGATATGACTGTAAACTTTGATGAGAAGAGTTGAACATTGGATAGGAAAACCCACTACATTAGCTTTGATTGTCCTTTTATCTTCTTATTGTTTATTTTCATAAAAAACTATAGAATTAAGTATCATGAAGGTGAAAAAGCCTAAGCTGTAAAATTTAAAAAAATGGTCCCTCAGGACCATGAATAGCCTAAAATTCTTTTCTTATGATTGGCAAAATTTGCATATGAGGAAATCACTCACAGGTTGCAAAAAATCATGGTTTGGAAGGGTTATACTACAAACAAAATATGGCAAGGGAAGAATGAATTTAAAAACCATTCATAAACCCTTTACAGATTGCATATTGGCCAAAAAGGTGTTTCAGTTAGACTTGGGAGAGGTGAAGGAAGACGTTCTGGTTACGGCTGCTTGAGTGACCAACAGTGTAAATTTCGTCCAGAGTTTTTTACCTAGATCGAGAAAGCAGGTCGCTCCTCCGGGGGATGCTGTACACAAAAGATCTATCCCTTTGTGGCTTGCATTAAGGTATGGTTTTCTAGGGTTTTATTTGAGTTTATTTTGTATTGGAAGTACAATATAGTTTGTTTGTTTATCAAATTTGGACTAGTAGTCCCTTTTGTTCCTTGGATAGGGGGATGTTTTGTTTTTTTCACTCACTCAATAATTGTGCTCTGATAGTGGACCTTTTGTATTCTTTTCATAAGGTTTGTTTTTGTTTTTAAAAATTTCTCCCATTTTTGGGTTTTACTCAATATTTGTGATTAAAACTCTTTCTTGGGTAAAAGCAGTATCTGACCCAGTATCACAAGTCGAAATTGAAATGGGTGCTGTCAGAAAGTACTTATGATATTGTTAAGAATGAAAAAATATTTAAACATTTCATATCATGTATTTTTTTCTTAATTTTTGGAAAGATTATTTTTAATTAAATGTGCCTTTTTTTTTTTTTCTTTTTTTTTTTTTTTTTTTCTTTTTTTTTTTTTTGGAAAAAATAGTAAATTTCCCTTAAATTGTAATTCCCAGAATTTGAAAGTTTTGAACCTGGCAATTGTTCATCGCCAATGGGGGTTTTTCAAGCTGCCTGTAATTTAAAAAAGGTTGCTGCAAAAAAGGGGGCTTTGGTGGGGCCCAGATATTCAAGGTTGAACTTTTGGTGGCAAGTAAAGGACTCATAACTTTAATTTTTCAAAATTTTTATAAAAATTAAACATTTTTTTTTTAATTTGTGGCGGGTTTTCAATCTAATAAAAAATTTTATAATAAACATATTATCAAAAACTTTTTCCTTAAAACAGGTTGGGAAATTGGTAAGGTTTCTCTACCCCACCCCACATTTCGCCCAAAAATAGGTTATGCGGAACTGGTTTAACCTTTTCCCCGCCACCTGGGTTTTGGGCCAGGGTTCAACAACTTTTCCCAAAATGTTTACCTCTTGTGGCCAATTTATATTTTGAAAAAAAATTTTTTCTTTTCTTGGCATAAATGTTAATGAAAAATTTTGGGAAAAAAAGGGGGTTTTTTCAGAAGAAAAAACCTATTTTTTCCTCTGGGATAATTCTATTAAAACCCTTGTCCAGTTTACAATTTGTTAAAGCTATCTTTTTTTTTTTGGGAGCCAGTTAAAAAAAAAAAAAAAAAAAAATTAAATTTTCATTTTGGGGGGTTGGGCCCTAAATTTTTTTTTTTCCTTTTTTTGTTTTAGTTTTTAAAGTTTTCCCAAAAAAACCCAAACCCCATTTTTTATATTTTTTCCTTTACCTTTTTCTTGGAAAAAGGGAAAAAATGCGGGGGGGGAAAAAATGGGAAATTGGTTCCTCCTGGAAAAATTTTAAAATGGTTTTTTTTTCGGGGTTTTCCCTCCCCCCAAGGAAAGCCGAACCTTTCCAAAAGTTTATTGGCCCCCTTTCCAAAAAAAAACCCCAAAACCCCCAAAATATATTTTTTTTGGGGGATGCGCCAAACTTCAAATTGTATATTGTAAATGTGGCGGATTTTTAAACTTTTTTTCCCGGGGGGGGTTTGTTTTTAAAAAAACATTTTAAAAATTTCCCCTCCTTTGTGGTTAAAGGTTGTTTTTGAAAAAAGGTTTTTTTTTTGGGGGGCTTTTTTTTTTTTTAAAAAAACCCCCCCAATCCCCCCTGGGAAAAAATTTTAAAAAAAATTTGTTGGGTTTTTAAAATTTGGTTTAAAAAAAATTTTTTTTTTTTTTTTTTTTTTTTTCCCCCCCCCAAAAAAAACTTTTTTTGGGGGAAAAATGGGTTGGGAAAAAAATTTTTTTTTTTCCCGGGCTAAACCTTTTTCCCCAAAAAAGGCCTTGGGAAAGGGCATTTTCCCATTTTTCCCCTTTCCGGTGAAAATTAAAAAAGAATAGTTTTCCCCTCGGGGACCCTTTTCCCCGTCCTAAAAATAAACATGGCAGATTAGAAAAAAATTACCCCCCCTTCCTTAAACCCCTTCTTTAAATATGCCAAAATTCCCAAAAAATTCCCCCTAAACATATTTTTTCATGGCATTAGTCAACCCCTTTTTTTTTTTTTAATGGGGCAAAAATTTCCAATTTTTTTTTTGTTTTACCCCAAAAATTTTTTCCCAACCGTAAAAAGGGGTTTTTTTTTTGTCATTTTTTTTTTTTGGGGTACAATTTTATAAAAAAAAAATTTTTTTTTTTTTGGATTACAATTTTTTTTAATTGAAAACCCCGTTTTGGGGAATTTTAATTAAATCCTTTTGCTGCCAGGTAATTTATTTTATTCTGGGGGGAAATATTTTTGTGGATCTGTTTCCAGTTCCTTTTTCTTGGGGGGGCTAAATTTTTCTGGTCCAATTTGGGGATTTTCGGGGGCCCGTTTTCTGGGGGTTAAACTTTATTTTCTGGCCCATTTTTGGGGAACAATCCCAATTCGTTAAAGGGGGGGCTGGGGTTTTACAACGGGATGGGCCTTTTATATTGGAAAAAAAAAACCCCAAACCTTTTTGATTGGGGGGAGGGGGGTTTAATTGGATTAATCCAAAAATTTTTTATTTTTTAAAAAATCAGATTGGGCCTCCCAATTTTATTTTAATTTCTTATGTGGAATATTATGTTAAAAACAATTTTTGCTTTTTCCATTCTGCCAAAAAATTCCATTCCTGAAATTTTTTTTTAAGAATTTTTTCCCCAGAAAAAAAATTAAAAACCGGAAAGATTTTTATTATTTTTTAATTTTCAAAAAATTCCCTAAGATTTTAACTGTTCGATTTCCAAAAAAAGGGTTATTTTTATAAATTTTTAAAAACAAAAAAAAAATGCCCCGGTAACCAATTTAAATTTTTTTCCAAAAATTAATTTTTAAAAATAAAACAAATTTTTTTTTTTTTTTTTACAAATTTTTTATGAAAAATTTTTTTCGAAATGAAAATGGGAATTTTCCAAAATTCAAATTTACCATTAGAGTTCACCTTTTATATTACCACAGAGTTAGAATTTTTCAGCATAAAGTTTTATTTAGAAAAAAAAAATAAAAAACATGGGAACAAAATTTTCTGGACTTGGAAGAAAAAGGTTAGTAATTAAAACCCCATGACCAAAAGAAAAATTATTTTTTTGTAATGTGGGACAAATGTCCCTTCAGGTCAACTTTAAAAATATTAGGGTAACAGATAAAATTGCACAAAAAGGAAAATTTACTCTTTCTACTCTGCCCAAAAAATATTCCATGTTCTTATTGTTATATAACCAAAAAGGGAATGAAAAAACAAAACTTGTTTTTCCCCAAAAAACCATATCTACAAGGAAAAAAAAATTTCTTTCAGTCACAATTTTTTTTGATCAAGTTGTAATTTTATTCATTTTTTGGTTGTTGATAATTGCATATGTTTTTATTATAAAATTAGTTAATCAGTTTTTTTTACAAGTTATGAAAGCTACTTTCAGATTTTGGACATAAAAAGATTATATTGTATATAAGTGAAACAAACATTGCATGGCATTCTATCTAATGTTTTTGAATTTTTTTATTTATTTTGTATGCAAACATGATACCATTCTTTTTTTACTTTTCAGTCAAAAGGACATTGTTTCTCCTTAAAAACTCCTTTAGGCCTTCCCCATTCAGATGCATTTTCTTTTCAGGTAAACACTTCTCTTGCTGCAGCTGGCAATTGGAGTTGATGGACCTAAAGAAAGGGCCTTATTTTTATCCCTTCGCCTTGGAGTTTTTTTTGTAAAAATGGTTGGGGCCCCTGGAAATTACCCAAGGGCAGTCCAAGTATTTAAGGGAGAAAACCCAACCTTTTGCTGCGGATTGGGTTGAACCTCTCAACGTTTGGCTCTGCAGCTTACTTGGGACGAGGTTTCTTTTTCCCACAACAAAACCGCTTGACGGGCCCTCGTCACCCCGGGAAATTAACAAGCAACAGGCAGAACCGGTGGAAAATGGGAAAGAGGCAAGGTTATATAATTTTTAAACTGGCAAAGGTCCTCCTCCGCATGCAGTTTTTCCTGCCCATGAGCGGGTTTAATTTGGCAGGGACCCTTTTGGAACACCTGTCGCAAAGTGGCTTGGGGGAGGGTGTGGCATGCCATAAACGTTCATTTATATACGTAAAACATTTTTAGGATTCTTTTAAAGTGGAGATTTTTTGGGGAGGGGAAAAAAAAGGAAGGAAAAAAAAATATTAATACTGGCACGCCCCCTTAAATAATGGGACCCACGTTTGCACAAAGGAATTTTTACCATGGCTGATTTTTAAGGACGTACAATGGTTTTCCACATTACTGTCAGTTGTGGAATGAAGCTTCCTGTGGGAGGTGCTGCAAAAGGGCATATATCCTTATTTTTTTGCATAATTTTTTTACAATTCTCGGGGTAGAAGGAGAAACCCCGGCACAAAGGGGGATTAGTTTTTGTTTTTGGCTTCAGGGGTTGAGCTTTTTGTTTTAAATTTTAAAACTTTTTTTTATTATCATCATTTACCACTTGGGCTATTTATTGTTGTTATTTATTTTACTATTTTTTTTTAAAACATTATTACAGAAAGCAATTACACAGTAAAAAAAAAAAAAGAAAAAAGAGGTGGACTTTTTTTTTTTAAATTTTCTTTTTTTTTGGGAATGAAAAAGTTTTTGGGAAAAAAAGAAAATCGGGGAAAATGGGTCCTTTTATTAAATTAGGGAAAATTTTGAAAAAAAAAAAAAAACATGGCAAAAACACCCAAACCCACACCCACCACAACACCACCCCACCCACAACCCACCCACCAACCCCACCAAAACCCCCACACAAACCACAACCCCCACCACCCCCCAAACACCACACACCACCCCCAAACCCAACCCACACCCCCAAACCCCCACAAAACACCACAACAACCCCCCAACCCCACCAACCCACAACCAAAAAAAAAAAATTTCCCGGTTTATTTAACATACACAAAAAAAACATTAATTTCATATTTCCCTCCACTTTTCGGGGGCCTTACATTTATTATGCTCACACCCCAACTTATTAAAAACCCCAATTTAATAAAATTTTTTTGCCTTTTCAACCTCTTTTCCACAAACCCTTTAAAAACTTTTCTCTTTTTTTTTCCCTTATAGTTTTCTCTTTTTCCACTCCAGTTAAAATTTTTCCCCTCTTCCCTTTCTTGTCTTTTTTCCCCCCCTTTTTTTTAACTCCCTTTTTCCAAAATTCCCATTCGCTTCCCTTTTTCCCTTCCCCTTTCTTCCTTTTTCCTATTTCCCTTCCCCCCTTCCCTCCTCCTTATTATTTTATATAATGGTATTAATAATTATTTATATAAATTATATAATATATTTTATATTTTAAATATAATTATATTTTAATAATATTATAATATAATAATTAATATAAAAATATATTATATATATATATTTATATTAATAAAATTATTTGTGTTGGGGTGTTGGGTGGTGGGTGGGGGGTGTTTAGTATGTTATTATTTAAGTATAACAACACCAAAAAATCTAATTTTCCCATAATCTATTCTTACACCACCAACCACCCCCCCACAAAACCCACCAAACCACACCAAAAACCCCCCCAAACCAAAACAACCACCCAAACACCCCCAACCACACAAACCCCCACACCACAACACCCACCCAACCACACCACACCCAAAAACCCACCCAAACAACACCACCAAACTTAAACCATAATCCCTCCCAAATGATTGCCCGGAACAACCTATAAGCCATATCCGGTGGGATGGGGTTTTTGGGATTTGGCATGGCACAGGGGAAGATATATATACAAATATAACCATGAAACAAAAAATTTTTTTATTATATTTTAAATTATATTATATATTAATAAATAATATTATAAATTTTATATATAATAATAATAAAATATTATATATTATATATAATATATATATTATATTATATTATATATTATATGTATAAATATAATATAGGGATATTTTATTTTAAAACCAAACACATATAATTGAAATGTTTTTTGTGCGTGGGCGTACGTGTGCGTGCGTGGCGTTTTGTGGGGGGGGTTGGGGGGTGGGGGCCATTTTTGCGTGTGTGGTTGCGGGGTGCGTGGCCCAAAATTTGGGGTTTGGGGGGGGGGGAGTGGGAATGTTTTTAAAAAAAAGGGTGGGGTTGTATTTTAAATATGTAATATAAAAAAAAAAATTATATTTTTAAAATATAATTTTTTAAAATAA
>NW_023648618.1:2500-5000 GCF_015228065.2 Penaeus monodon | reverse complement strand
TCAACGGTCATGATATCGCAGTGTTGTAATGCACCAGGGCGTGGAGAAATGCGCACGCGAAGGACGGCCTGAGCCTCTGTGATGTTTCCGAGTATAAGGAGCCATTCAGTGGTGTACAAGAAAAGGTATTGTTAAATATGTGGCATGCTAGTTCCTTTGGGTAATTTTCAGAAGGGAACACCGCAGGACTTTCTTTGAGAACCCATCTTTAAAGTTGCTGTGTACTGATAGGCATTAAATTCCTCCGGGCTAGTACAGTGGTAACGTGTCGGCCTCTCATCCGAGGGGTCGGCGGTTCGCGCCCCGCCCAGCGCGAGAAGTTGCACTGTCGCCTGGGGGTTACTGCTGTGGCTGGGCACCACGGCGGGCAAGGACTCGGTTCAGCCGAGTCAGCACCAGCTGACACACGTAAGCAAAATCAGACAGACAGTATGTCACACCAAGAATATCCATTGTAACAAAATGGAAACAAAAACCAAAACTTTATTACTTTATAAACTTAAATTGTTGAGAGGAGCCATATTCAGTTTAAACGATGACCAAACGGGGGCGTTAGCACAGCATTGAGATTTGCGAAGTTCTAGCTTCGCCCGGGCCTTCCATATATGGCCCGGCCTGTGTCACCTTTTATGACTGTCTCATTTTGTTCTCTGACACTGGGTGCTTAACTCGGCGGGGGGATTGCTAGCAGGCGCTCCTGTAGCCGGGGTGTAAGCATATCGCATAATCTCTTTACCACCAGGGCTGTGTTCGGCGGCCCCTGTCTCAGGAATTGTGTGTGCTTACAATTTTCTAAGTAATGTACGAGGGGTGGCGTTCGACTCGCCGCAATGCATGCAAAAACCCTCTCTTCACGGTTTATTCTGTGAAGAATGCTTCGGTACCTCTGTTGGTTATTTCAGAGAGTGACAGTGGTTCATAGCCTATGGCGTCTGAGTACCAGCTGGCCGAGGGGAGGATCTCGTTTTCTTCTGTGAAGCTGCGGGAGGAAGGAGGCTGCTGCCCACCGACACTTCTTCCTAAGAAATTTTTCGGTTTGGATGTATAATCCGGGGATTAGGGGGCATACCCATGCCATTTCGGCTAGTCTGCCCAGCAAGCTCATTCCCTGATTCCAATGTAGCTGAGAACCCAGTTTATGATAATTCTTCTACCCTGTGCAAGAATCCTCTGTGCCATTGTGAGGATAGTAGTCAGAAGGTAGATATTGTCTTTGGGGTTTGAGCGCTGCTGAAGACAGTCGATGGCTCCTCGGGAGCCATCGACTGTCTTCAGCAGGGGCTGAATGTATGTATGATCACGTGTCCTTCCTCACGGACGCGTGGCCTAGAGCTCCCATGATAGCAACTCCCTCTGCATGTACGAGGAGGCGTTGTCTGTTACCCTTATGGATTTTGTGGCATCCCTTGCTGGGAAGCTGGCGCCTACAGTATGGCTCAAGGGATCGACCGATCCATCCGTGTAGTATGTTCTACTACCCGTAGGAGTGATGGTTGCAATGACCCCCCTGGATTTCTGCCTTTAGGCTAGGCATGGGGTATTAATTCTTTTTGGTTGTCAGGTCATTTACAGAGAAAATCTATCGAGGTTTGTGCCACGGCGGGGGTTCGACAAAGTCAGGGTGGTGGGAGTCCATGCCCTTGGCAAGAAACTGTTCTCTGAGCTGACGGCGTATTAAAAACCCTGGCTGTGTGAGACAGCCAGGAGTTGTTTTTCAAACGCTCGGTATCTTGTTCTAGGTGTATGACTATTTTTTTTCTTAGGCTTTTATTCCTGGGAGCCTGGATGACCTTTCATAAGAATTGAGCTGCCATTAGATCGATTCGTGAGGCCAGGGGGAGAAGGTTTGCCTCCAGGAGGAGGTTGAGAACCTTCACCCACCTTGGGGTACCCAGATGACCCTGGCAGCTGCGTTTTTGGACTGTCTCCAGTTGGTCTTTACGTTTTTTCTTAATGCCAATCAGAGCAAGGGAGGCATAGTCCACAATAGGCTGGACAGCATGTACATAGAATGATCTTAGTACTCTGTGTCCTGGCTCCTATGCGTCTCCCACTCATTGCTCTCATGACAGACAGTCTTGATTTGGTTCGGTCAACCGGGACTGGGCCTCCCTTTTGGAAGGAGAGGGTCCGGTCTATCCTTACCCTAAGATATTGGGAAACCCCGAACCCATTCCAAGTCCATTCCTTGGATTTTCAGACTTTTTGCCTTGAACTTTTTGTCTCAGAGCCATGGCTTTGGATTTGGGGTGCGAGATCTTTAGTCCTGTCTTACAACACTCCTCGACCGAGGTTCAGACACGCTGGGCTTTGTTTAGGCAGTATGGTCCATGGAGATGATAGCATGATCGTCTGCATAGGAATGATCTTGCACCCCACTGGTAGGTTTTTTGTTGAGGATACAGGACATTATTGTTTTAAAAAGGGCTGGACTGAGAAACCCCAAACCCCGTGGCGTTCCATTCTTTTTGTGGCATGTGCTGTGATAGGTGACCTTGGA
>NW_023648617.1:5000-6746 GCF_015228065.2 Penaeus monodon | reverse complement strand
CCCCCATCTGTCTGTCTGTCTGTCTTACTCTCTGTTTCTGCTGTCTGTCCTTCTTCTGTATTTTCTGTCTGTCTCTATCTGTTTCGTCTCTCGGGTGTCTGTCTTTCTGTCTTTTTTCTTTTCTTTTTGTCCTTCTTTTTCTTTTGTTCTTTTCCCCTCCCTTTTCTCTCTCCCCTCTTCTCTTTTCCTCTCTCTCTCTTCCCCTCCTCTCTCTCTTTTCCTCTCTATATTTTATATATATATAATATTAATATATATATATATTTTATATATATATATTTTATCTATATATTATATATTTATATTTTTATCATTTATCTATTTATCTATCTATCTATCTATCTATCTTCTCTCTCATATATATAATATATTTGTTTTGTCTGTCTGTCTTTTATCTAATTGTTCATTTTCCAATCTCTATCTCTAGGCATCTATCTAAATATCCATCATACTATTGATCTCCATCCCTTTTCTCTTTTTTTTCGTATTTTTTGATTTCCCTTTTTTATTTCTCATTTTCCTTGTCTTCATCTTCACACTCTTACACAAGCAGTGCTATTAAAATTCTTCATGTTATAAGTATGCTTTCCACTTTTACATGAAAAGGATTTACAGCTGTACTGTGCGATTAGTGATACTTTAGGCTCATTGTTTTGGTGTGTGGTGTGTTGTGTTGTATATATATATTTTTATATAAAATATATTTTATATATAATATTATATATATAGTTTTTTTTTTTATTTTTTTTTTTTGTTTGTATGTCTTCTAATGTATACATCCTGACAAACAGGAATCTAAATATATGGAATATATATTTTTTTAAGTGCCCTGTCCCACAAGGCGTTAGTCCCTACTATCGTCGTTTTCTACATAAGACTGAAGTTGAAAGAAATTTGTGCCCTTGTAAATTTCAGGAACTGAGGCTATTTTATCCATACTAAGTTTTCAGTTCTATTTACAATCCATATTTTTTGCAATGATTTACTGCCCCTCCCAGCTGCAATGTAATTTGATGTTCATTGCTGTAAAACGTGCTTCCGGGCCTAGAGTGCAAGTGTTTGGGAGAATAATGATGTTGCCAAAGTGTGATTTGAAATACGCCGTTGTCACAGAAGATAAATAATTTTTAAAAATGACCTGTATGTACTTCCTGTGGGAATTTAGTGCAGATATCGTAGGGGAAAACATTTTCTTTGTTTTTGATGTTGTTATTGTTTTTACTGTCCTATCATAAAAATTGTTGTTACTATCATTATCACTATTATTATTGACTTTGTTTATTATTATTTTAATTATTATTCTTATTATTATTATTATTATATTATTTTTATTATTATTATTATTTTTATCATTATTCATTTTTATCTTTGAGTTATTGTTGTTTTGTTGTTATTACATTTTATTATTTCTATCTATTACTTCCATCATCATCATTATTTTATTATTGTTTATTATTGTATCTTTTATAATTTTTATTATTATTAGCTATTGTTTTTGTTATTGTTATTATTTTATTTTTTTTTTTATTTTATTATTTTTTATTTTAAAATTATTATTATTATTATTTATTATTATTTTTTTATTATTAGAGAAAAAAACAAACAAAACAAAACAAAACAAAACGAACGAAAGTGTCCACCACAAAGCTAAGCAGAATATATCTTTTCCTGGTATACGTGTTATCAACATAAGTTTTTTCTTTCTTACCATTAAATTTTATAATCATCTACGTTATAATCATGAAA
>NW_023648616.1:0-33655 GCF_015228065.2 Penaeus monodon | reverse complement strand
TTAAAAATTTTTTTTATAATTTTTTTTTTTTTTTTTTTTTTTTTTGGAAATTTTTAATAAAAAAAAACTAATTTAAAATTTTTAAAAAAAAAAAAAAAAGAATAAAAAAAAAAAAATTTTTTTTAATAATTAAATTTTTTTTTTTGTTTTTTTAATTTAATTTTAATAAAAATTTTTTTAATTAACTAAAAATTTTTGATAAAAAAAAAAATTTAAATAAATAAAAATTTTTTTTTTTTTTTTTTTTTTTTTTTTTTTTTTTAAAAAAAAAAAAAAAAAAAAAAAAAAAATAATAAATTAATAAAAAAATTAAAAATTTAAAAATTAAAATTTTTAAATTTTTTTTTTAAAAAAAAAAAACTTTTACCCCTTTTTTCACTTATTGTATGATTAATACAATTCTGGTAATTTTATCATTATTACCTAATAATTGCCAAAATACAAAGAAATCGAAAAAGTCATTTTGGAGTTACTCTCAAAAGGCTATATTCGCAGATTTTGCCGCTTTCGACTTTTGGGAATGTTTTTCTTTTACCTTTTTAATTTATATAGGGACACAATTCCTGTTTTTTATCATCATCATTATAAGATTATCACATTATTATCGTTATCATCAATCATTATCATCATTATCTCATTAATCCCATATCATTATCATCATATTGCAATTATTATCTCATTATTGCAATTGTTATCATTATTTTTGAAATCATTGAGTTATGTAAAATTTTTTTGCAATAATACTAATAACCACATCAATATAATAGTAATAACAATAAGAATAACAATAATAACGATTTTATGATAATTATTGTATATCATTATCTTAATAGTAATCGTTATTACTGTATTATTACTGTTTATAATAATTATTTTTGCAATTATACTACCAGTACAAATAAGAATAATGATAATAATACAATAATAATACTAATAACATAATTTATAACCACTAGCATTATTATTATTATTATTTACTTATTATTAATTATTGTTATTGATTACAAGTTATAATATATTTTTTTGGCATAAATACTAATAATTAAGATAATGTAACAATAATGATAATAATACTAATAAGAATATAACAATAATTAATAATAATATATATAATATAATATAATAATAATATAATCATAATATAATAAATAATAATTTCAATGTGTATCAAAATTCTCTTTATTCTCACTTTATCATCATTATGGTATGATTTAATACATTCTGTAATTAATTATCATTATTACCCTAATAATTGCCGGATCACCAAAGAAATCGAAAAAAACGTCATTTTGGAGTATACTCTCAAGGCTATATTTTCGCTAGATTGTGGGGCACACTTTTTCGACTTTTGGGAATGTTTTTCTTTGAACCATTTTTTATATATACATGGACACAATTTCCGTTATTACATCATCTTAATCAAGATTATCATCATTTTATCGTTATCATCATCATTAATCATCATTTCATCATTATCATCATCATTATCATCATTCTTGCAATTATTATCATCATTATTGGCAAATTGTATCATTATTATTGCAATCATTTGAGTTATAAGCATATATTTTTGCAATATACTAATAACCACAATCAATAATAAATAGTAATAACATAATAATAAATATAACGATTTTATGTACAAATAATTATTTATATCATTATCTTAATTAGTATCGTTATTACTGTAATTATTACTGTTATATATTTTATTTTTTTTGCAATTCTACTACCAGTACAAATAATAATAATGATAATAATAGCAATATAATACTAATACATATTATAACCACTAGCATTATTTATTATTATTATCTATATTATTATTGTTATTATTACAGTGATACATATAGTTTTTTTGACAAATAAGACTAATAATTAAGATAATAGTAATAATACTGATAATACTATACTAATAATAATAATAATAATAATAATCTATAATCATAATATATAATAATAATAATATACTAATAATATAATAATAATATATTCAAATGTTTTCAAATTCTCTTTATTCTCACTTTTATCATCATTTATTGGTATGGGATTAATACAATTCTGGTAATTTTATATCATTACCCTAATAATTGCCCGAAATCACCAAAGAAATCGGAAAAAACGTCATTTTGGAGTATACTCCCCTCAAAGGCTATCTTTCGCTAGATTTTGGCCGGGGCTTTTTCGACTTTTGGATGTTTTTTTCTTTTACCTTTTTTTATATTATATATTGGACACCATTCCTGTTATTATCATCATCATATATCAAATTTATCATCATTATTATCGTTATCATCACATGATCATCATTAATCATCATATCATCATCATTATCATCATTATTGCTTTATTATCATCATTATTGGCAATTGTTACATTATTATTGCAATCGTTTTGAGTTATAGTATATATTTTGCAATAATACTAATAACACAATCAATATATAGGTAATAACAATAATAATAGCAATAACGATTTTATAATAATTATTATTCATTATCTAATTAGTATCGTTATTACTGTAATTATTACTGTTATAAATAATTAGTTTTTTTGCATATACTACCAGTACAAATAATAATAATGATAATATACAATAATAATACTAATAACCTATTATAACCACTAGCATTATTATTATTATTATTATACTTATTATTATTAGTTAGTTATTATTTAGCAGTTATAATATATTTTTTGGCAATAATACTAATAATAAGATAAATAGTAATAATAATGATAATAATAATAATATAATAATAATATATAATAATTAAATAATAATAATAATAATAATAATAATATTCAAATGTTATCAATTCTCTTTATTCCTCACTTTTATCATCATTATTGGTATGATTAATACAATTCTTGTAATTATTATCATTATTACCCTAATAATTGCCCGAAATCACCAAAGAAATCGAAAAACGTCATTTGGAGTATATCTCAAAGGGGCTATATTTCGCTAGATTTGCTGCTTTGTCGACTTTTTGGGAATGTTTTTTCTTTACCTTTTTTATATTATATCTGGACACAATTCCTTGTTATTATCATCATCATTAAAATTACATCAATTATTATCGTTATCATCATCATTATCAATCATTATCATCATTATCATCATCATTATCCATCATTATTTTGCAATTATTATCATCATTATTGCAATTGGTTTATCATTATTATTGCAATCTTAGAGTTTATAGTATATATTTTTGCAATAATAACTAATAACCACATCATTAATAATAGTAATAACAATAATTGAGAAACAATAATAACGATTTTATAAATAATTAAATTATATCATTATCTTAATTTAGTATCGTTATTACTGTAATTATTACTGTTATAATAATTAGTTTTGGCAATTATCTACAGTATACAAAATAATATAATGATAATAATAACAATAATAATACTAAGTAACAATATTATAACCACTTAGCATTCTTATTATTATTATTATACTTATTATTATTATTGTTATTATTCCATTTTAATATATTTTTTTGGCAATAATACTAATATTAAAGATAATAGTAATATAATGATAATAAATAATATATAATAATAATAAGAATAATAATAATAATAATAATAATAATAAAATAATAAAATAATAATAATATAAGTTTAAACTCTTAAATATTCAATGTTATCAAGAAAATTTCGTATTCCCTCACTTTTATCATCATTTTTTTTTTTTTTTTTTTTTTTTATTGTTATTTTAATACAATTCTGGTAATTATTATCATTATTACCCTAATATTACCGAATCACCAAGAATCGAAAAACTCCATTTTGGAGTATACTCTCAAAAGCTATATTTCGCTAGATTTTGCCGCTTTTTCGACTTTTGGGATGTTTTTCTTTTACCCTTTTTTATATTATATATTGGGGGACCACAATTCCTGTTATTATCATCATCATTATCAAGATTTATCATCATTATTATCGTTATCATCATCATTATCATCATTATCATCATTATCATCATTATTGCAATTATTGATCACATCATATTTGCAAGTGTTTATCATTATTAATTGCAATCATTGGGAGTGTATAGTATATATTTTGCATAATACTAATAACCACGATCACTAATAATAGTACTAACAATAATAATAACAAAATAACGATTTTATAATAATTATTTATATCATTTCTTAATTAGTATCCGTTATTACTGTAATTATTACTGTTATAATAACTATTTTTTGCAATTATACTACCAGTCAAATAATAATCAATGATAATAATACAATAATAATACTAATAACATATTATAACCACTAGCATTATTATTATTGATATTATCTTATTATTTTATTGTTTATTTATTACAGTTATAATATATTTTTTGGCAATAACTAATAATTAAGATAATATTTAATAAAATGATAATAATAAATAATAATAATAATCATAATAATATAATATAAATATATCATAATAATACTATAATACTAATAATATATAATTAATAATATTCAATGTTATCAAAATTTCTCTTTATTCTCACTTTATCATCATTATTGTTTATGATTAATACCATTTCTTGGTAATTATTATCATTTTTACCTAATAATTGGCCGAAATCACCCAAAGAACTCGAAAAAACGTCATTTTGAGTATACTCTCAAAAGCTAATATTTCGCTAGATTTTGCCGCTTTTTTCACTGTTGGGGAAATGTTTTTTCTTTTACCTTTTTTAATTATATTGGACAACATTCCTGTATTATCATCATCATTATCAAGATTATCATCATTATTATCGTTCTCATCACATTAATCATCATTATCATCATCATTATCATCATTATTGCAATTATTTCATCATTATTGCAATTGTTTATCCATTATTATTGCAATCATTGGGTTATAGTATATATTTTTGCCAATAATACTAATAACCACATCAATAATAATATATAACAATACTACTAACATAATACCAGATTTTATAATAAATTATTTATATCATTTCTTTAATTAGTATCGTTTTATTCTGTAATTATTACTGTTATAAGAATAACTATTTTTGGGGCAAAAATTATACTAACAGTACAAATAATAATAATGATAATAATAAACAATAATAATCTAATAAACAATATTATAACGCACTAGCATATTATTATTATTATTTATACTTTTATTATTCTTGTTATTATTACAGTTATAATATATTTTTTGGGCAATATACTATAATTAATGATAATAGTAATAATAATTGATAATAATAGTAATGATAATAATATAATAAATAATATAAATAAGATAATAATAATAATAATAATATAATAATAATAATGATATAATAATATTCAAATGTTATCAAAATTCTCTTTATTCTCACTTTTATCATCATTATTGTTATGATTAATACATTCTGGTAATTATTAATCCATTATTACCCAATAATTGGCACGAAATCACCAAAGAAATCGAAAAAACGTCATTTTGGAGTATACTCTCAAAAGGCTATATTCGCTAGATTTTGCCGCTTTTTTTCGACTTTTGGGAATGTTGTTCTTTTCCTTTTTTAATATTATATATGGACACAATCCTGTTATTATCCTCATCATTCTCAGATTATCATCATTATTATCGTTATCATCAGCATTATCATCATTATCATCATCTTATCATCATTATTGCAATTATTATCATCATTATTGCACTTGTTATCTTATTATTGCAATCTTGGAGTTATGTATATAATTTTTGCAATAATTCTAATAACCAATCAATAATATATATAACAATATAAATACATAATAAACTATTTTATAATATTATTTATATCATTCTCTTAATTAGTATCGTTATTCACTGTAATTATTACTGTTTATAATAACTTATTTTTGCATTATACTACCAGTACAAATATAATAATGATATAATAACCATTAATAATACTAATCAACATATTATACCACTAGCATTATTATTATTAATTATTATACTTATTATTATTATTGTTATTATTACAGTTATAATATATTTTTGGCAATAATACTAATAATTAAGATAATAGTAATAATAATGATAATAATATTAATATAATAATACTAATAATATAATAATAATAATAATAATAAACTAATAATAATAATAATAATAATAATACTAATATTCAATGTTATCAAATTCTCTTTTCTCACTTTTATCATCATTATTGGTATGATTAATACAATTCTGGTAATTATTATCATTATTACCCTAATAATTGCCGAATCACAAAGAAATCAAAAAAACGTCATATGGAGTATACTCTCAAAAGGCTATATTTCGCTAGATTTTGCCGCTTTTCGACTTTTGGGAATGTTTTTCTTTGTAAACCTTTGTTTTATATTATATATGGACACAATTCCTGTTATATCAATCATCATTATCAAGATTATCATCATTATTATCGTTATCATCATCATTACATCATTATCATCATATCACATCATTATCATCATATTGCAATTATTATCATCATTATTGCAATTGTTTATCATTATTATTGCATCTATTTGGAGTTATAGTATATATTTTTGCAATATACTAATAACCACATCATTAATAATAGTACTAACAATATAATACAATAATAACGATTTTATGATAATTATTTATATCATTATCTTAATTAGTATCGTTATTACTGTAAATTATTACTCTTATACATAATTATTTTTTGCAATTATACTACCAGTACAACATAATCATACACTGATAATAATAACATGATAATACTGATAACAATATTATAACCACTAGCATTATTATTATTATTATTATACTTATTATTAGTATTGGTTATTATTACAAGTTATAATATATTTGTTGCATTACTTAATAATTAAGATAATGTAAATAATAATGATAAATAATAATAATATAAAATACAATAATAATAAATAATAATAATAATAATAATAATAATAATAATAATATATACATATTCAAATGTTATCAAATTCTCTTTATTTCTCACTTTTATTATTCATCATTATTGGTATGATTAATACAATTCTGGTAATTATTATCATTATTACCCCTAATAAGTTGCCGAAATCACCAAGAAATCGAAAACGTCATTTTGGATTATACTCTCAAAAGGCTATATTTCGCTAGATTTGCCACTTTTTCGACTTTTGGGAATGTTTTTCTTTTAACCATTTTTTATATTATATATGGACACAATTCCTGTTATTTAATCTCATCATTATCAGATTATCATCATTATTTTTTACAAAAAAAAAAAATCAGTATCATCACATCATTATCATCATTATCATCATTTAATCATCCTCATTATCATCAATTTGCAATTATTATCCATCCATTATTGCAATTGTTATCATGATTATTGCAATCATTGGAGTTGTAGCATATATGTTTTGCAATAATACTAATAACCCATCACATAATACCTAGTAATATAACAATAATTAACAATAATAAACTATTTTATCATAATTATTTCTATCATTATCTTATTTAGTACGCGTATTACTGTGTTTATTACTGTTATAATAATTATTTTTTGCGCAATTATACTACCAGTACAAATAAATTAAGAATGATATATAACTATAATAATACTAATAACAATATTATAACCACTAGCATTATTATTATTATTCTTATACTTATTATTATTATTGTTATTATTACAGTTTATAATATATTTTTTGGCAATCATAATACTAATAATTAGATAATAGTAATAATAATGTAATAATAATATAATAATAATAATAATAAAATAATAATAATAATAATAATAATAATTAATAATAATGTAGTCAATGTTCAAAATTCTCTTTATTCTCACTTTTATCATCCATTAGTGGTATGAATTAATACAATTCTGGTAATTAATATCATTATTACCGAATAATTGCCGAAATCAACCAAGAAATTCGAAAAAAAAAAAACGTCATTTGGAGTATACTCTCAAGGCTATATTTTCGCTAGATTTTGCCGCTTTTTCGACTTTTGGGATGTTTTCTTTTTGAGTTTACCTTTTTTCTATTATATATGGACACAATTCCTGTTTATTATCATCATCAT
The DNA here is from genome assembly GCF_015228065.2 of Penaeus monodon. Lineage (NCBI taxonomy): Eukaryota > Metazoa > Arthropoda > Malacostraca > Decapoda > Penaeidae > Penaeus > Penaeus monodon. Next base: position 25,576 of record NW_023648616.1, on the reverse strand, counting down.
TATAAGATTATCAATCATTATATCGTTATCATCATCTTTATCATCATTATCATCATTATCATCATCTTTATCATCATTATTGCATATTATTATCATCATTATTGCAATTGGTTATCATTATTAATTGCAATCGTTGGAGTTATAGTATATATTTTTGCAATAATAATCATAACCAATCAACATAATAGTAATAACAAATAATAATCACAATAATACGATTTTTATAATAATTATTTTAATATCATTATCTAATTAGTATCGTTTTGATTACTGTAATTTATTACTGTTATAATAATTATTTTGCAATTATACTACAAGTACAATAATAATAGTGGATAAATAACAATAATAATACTAATAAAACATATTATAAAACCACTAGCATTATTATTATTATTTATTAGACTTATTATTAATTATTGTTATTATTACCGTTATATAATATATTTTTGGGGCAATAATACTTAATAATGTAAGATATAGTAACTAATCAATGATAATAATATAATAATAATAATATAATAAGAATAATAATAATACTATATAATAATAATAATAATATAATAATAATAAGAATAATATTCCAATGTTCCAAAATTCTCTTTATTACTCACTTTTATCATCATTTATTGGTATGATTACTACAATTCTGGTAATTATAATCAATTATTACCCTAATAATTGCCGAAATCACGAAAGAAATCGAAAAAACGTCTTTTGGAGTTTACTCTCCATAAGGCTATATTTCGTCTAGATTTTGGCCGCTTTTTTTTCGGCCTTTTGGGAATGTTTTTCGTTTACGCTTTTTTATATCTATATATGGACCACAATTCCTGTTATTATCATCATCATTATCGAGTTATCATCAGTATTATCGTTTATCATCATCATTATCATCATTAATCATCATTATCATCATCAATTATCATCATTTATTGCAATTATATCACAGTATTCAATTGTTATCATTATTATTGCAATCATTAGAGTTATAGTAATATTTTTGCAATAATACTAATAACCACATCATGATAATAGTAATAACAATAATAATAACAATAATAACGATTTTATAAATAATTATTTATATCATTATCTATATTAGCTATCGTTATTTACTGTAATTATTACTGTTATAATAATTATTTTTGCAATTATACTACACGTACACATAATAAATAATGATAATAATAACAATGATAATACTAATAACAATATGATACACTAGCATTATTATTATTATTATTATTATACTTATTCTTATTTATTGTTATTATTACGAGTTATAATATATTTTTTTGGCATAATACTAATAATTAATAATAGTATAATAATGAAATAATAAATAATAATAATAATAATTAATAATAGTTTATATAAGAATAAAATTAATAATAATTATAATAATAATAATAATAATTATAATAATAATAATAATACTAATAATAATAATATTCAAATGTATCAAAATTCTCTTTATTCTCACTTTATCATCATTATTGTTATGATTATACAATTCTATTACTTTGTAATTATTTATCATTATTACCCTAGTAATTGCCGAAATCACCAAAGAAATTTGAAAACGATCATTTTGGAGTATCTCTCAAAGGCTAATATTTTCGCTAGATTTTGCCGCTTTTTTTCGACTTTTGGGAATGTTTTTCTTTTACTTTTTTATATTATATATGGACACAATTCCTGTTATTATCTCTCATTATCAAGATTGTCATCATTATTATCGTATCATCATCATAGCCATCATATCATCATTATCATCATCTTTCATCATTATTGCAATTATTATCATCATTATTGCAATTGTTTAATCATTATTATTGCAATCCTTGGAGTTATAGCATATTTTTTGCATATACTAATAACACATCAATAATAATAGTAATAACAATAATAATAACAATAATAAACGATTTTTCATAATAATTATTTAATATCATTATCTTAATTAGTAATCGTATTACTGTAATTATTACTGTTATACTATTTATTTTTGCAATGATACTACAGTCAATAATAATAATGTTAATAACATAATAATTACTATCCCATATTATAACCACTAGCATTAATTATGATTATCTTCATCTACTTTTTATTAATTAATTGTTATTGATTAACAGTTTAATATATTTTTTGGCAATAATACTAATAAATTAAGATAATAAATAATAATAATGGATAATAATATAATATAATGAAATAAATAATAATAATAATAAAATAATAATAATAATAATAATACTAATAATAATATAGATTGAAATTGTTATCAAATTCTCTTTATTCTCACCTTTATCATCATGATTGGTATGTTTAATAAAATTCGGGTCATTAATTTATCATTATTACCCTAATCATTGCCGAAATCACCAAAGAAATCGAACAAAACGTCATTTTGGAGTATACTCTCAAAAGGCTATATTTCGCTAGATTTTTGGCCGCTTTTTCGACTTTTGGGAATGTTTTTCTTTTACCTTTTTTAATATTTAATATAGGGACACAATTCTGTTTATTATCATCATCATTAATCAAGATTATCATCATTATTATCGTTATCATCATTCATTATCATCATTATCATCAGTATTCATCATTATCATCATTAGTTGCAATATTATCATCATTATGCAATTGTATCATTATCATTGCAATCGTTGGAGTTTGTATAGTAATATATTTTTGCAATAATACTAATAACCCATCATAATAATAGTAATAACAATAATAATAACAATAATAACGATTTTTTATAATAATTATTTTATCATTATCTTAATTAGTATCGTTATTACTGTAATTATACTGTTAGAATAATTATTTTTGGCAATATACTACCAGTACCAAATAATAAAATGATAATAATAACAATAATAAATACTAATAACAATATTATAACCACTAGCATTTATTATTATTATTATTATACTTATTATTATTATTGTTATTATTACAGTTATAATATATTTTTTGCAATAATACGAATAATTAGGATAATAGTAATAATATGATAAGATAATAATACTATATAATAATAATAATAGTAATAATAATAATAATAATAATAATAATAATAATATAATAATAATAATAATATTCAAAGTTATCAAAATCTCTTTCTTCTCTCTTTTAATCATCATTATTGGTATGATTAATACAATCTGGTAATTATTATCATTATTACACTAATAATTTGCGAAATCACGAAGAATCGAAAAAACGTCATTTTTGGATAACTCTCATAAGGCTATATTTCGCTAGATTGCCGGCTGTTTCGACTTTTGGGATGTTTTTCTTTTACATTTTTTATATTATATATGGACACAATTCCCTGTTATTATCAGCATCATTATCAAGATTATCATCATTATTATCGTGTTATCATCATCATTATCATCACTTCTCATTTATCATCATCATTATCTCATTATGCATTATTATCATCATTATGCATTGTTATCATTATTATTGCATCATTAGAGTTTTATAGTATATATTTTTGCAATAATAACTAATAACCACAATCAATAATAATAGTAATAACAATAATACCTAACAATAATAACGATTTTATAATATTATTTATATCATTATCCTTAATTAGTAATAGTTATTACTGTAATTATACTGTTATAATAATTATTTGTGCAAAAATTATAACTACCAGTATCAAATAATATAATGATATAATACCAATGATACTACTAATAACCATTTATACCACTCAGCATTATTATTATTATTATTATTATAGCTTATTATTATTAGTTGTTATTATTAACAGTTATAATAGATTTTTTGGCATAATACTAATAATTAAGATAATAGTAATATAATGATAATAATAATAATAATAATAATATAATATAATAAGAATAATAATAATATAATAATAATAATATAATTATAATAATAACTAATAATAATAATAATATAATATTCAAATGTTATCAAAATTCTCTTTATTCGTCACTTTATCACATTATGTTATGATTAATACAATCTTGTAATTATTATCATTATTACCCTAATAATTGCCGAATCACCAAAAGAAATTGAAAAACGTCATTTTGGAGTATACTCTCAAAGGCTATATTTCGCTACGATTTTGCCGCTTTTTCGACTTTGGGAAATTTTTTTCTTTTACCTTTTTTATATTATATATGGACACAATTCCTGTTATTATCATCTCATATCAGATTATCATCATTATTATCGTTATCATCATCATTATCATCATTATCATCATTATCATCATCATTATCAGCAATTTATTGCAATTATTATCATCATTATTGCAATTGTTATCATGATTATTTGCCAATCATTGGAGTTATAGTATATATTTTGTGCAATAATAACTATAACCACACATCAATAATAAATAGTAATAACATATAATAACAATACTAAACGATTTTATAATGATTATTTATATCATTTCTTAATTAGTATCGTTATTACTGTATTCTTACTGTTATAATAAATTTATTTTTGCATTATACTACCAGTACAATAATAATAGATGATATAATAACAATAATAATACTAATAACAATATTATAAAACACTAGCATTATTTATATTATTATTATACTTATTATTATTATTGTTATTATTACAGTTATAATAATTTTTTTGGGGGGGGAAAAAATAATAATAATAATTAAGATAATAGTAATATACTGATACTAATAATAATAATAATAATAATACTAATAAATAAGATAATAAATAATAATACATATAAATAATCTTCAAATGTTATCAAATTCTCTATATTCTCACTTTTATCATCATTATTGTTATGATTAATTACGATTTGGTAATTAAGTTCATTATTCCCCCTAATAAATTGCCGAATCACCAAAGAAATCGAAAAAAAAAAACGTCATTTTTGAGTAACTCTCAAGGCTATAGTTCGCAGATTTTTGGACGCTTTTTCGACTTTTGGGAATGTTTTTTCTTTACTTTTTTATATTATATATGGACCAATTCCTGTTTATTACCTCATCATTAATCAAGATTATCATCATTATTATTGTTTCTCATCATTATCATCATTATCATCATTATCATCATCATTATCATCAATTGATTGCAATTATTATCATCATTATTGCAATTGTTATCATTAATTATTGCAATCCATTGATTAATAGTATATATTTTTTTGCAATAATACTAATAACCACATCAATAATAATAGTAATAACAATAATAATAACGACTAAGAACAAATTTACTAATATTATTTTATATCATTATGCTTAATTAGTATCGTTTATTACTGTAATTATTACTGTTATAATAATTATTTTTGCAATTATACACCATTACAAATAATAATAATGCATAATAATAACAATAATAATACTAATAACAATATTAATAACCACTAGCATTAGTATTATATTATTAAGACTTCTTATTATTATTGCTATTATTACAGTTATAAATATTTTTTGGCAATAATACTATAATTAAGATAATAGTAATAATTAATGATAATATAATAATAATAATAATAATAATATATAATAATAATATTATAATAATAATACTAAAATAATTATAATAATAATAATAATAATATTATATTCAATGTTATTCAAATTCTCTTTATTCTCACTTTATTGCATCATTTATTGGTATGATTAATACAATTCTGGTAATTATTATCATTATTACCCTAATATTGCCGATCAACCAAAGAAAATTCGACCAAAACCGGTCATATGGAGTTACTCCTCAAAATGCTATATATTCCGGCAAGAGTTTTGGCCGCTTTTTCGACCTTTGGGAATGTTTTTTTCTTTTACATTTTTTATATTAGTATTGGACACATTCCTGTGATTATCAGCCAATCATTATCAAGATTATCATCATTATTATCGTTATCATCATCATTATCATCATTATCATCATTATCATCATTATTGCAATTATTTATCACATCATAGTTGTGCAAAATTGTTTATCATTATTATTGCAATCAGTGGAGTTATAGTATTATTTTTGCAATAAATACTATAACCACATCAATAATAATAGTAGTAAACAATAATAATAACAATATAACGATTTTATAATATTATTTTATTCTTATCTTAATTAGTATCGTTTATTACTGTAGATTATTACTGTATAATAATTATTTTTGCATTATACTACAGTACAAATAATAATAATGATAATAATAACAAAAATCATACGATAACAATATTATACCACTAGATTATTATTATTATTATTATACTTATTATTATTAATTGTTATTATTATTACATTTATAATATATTTTTTGGCATAATACGAATATTAAGATAATAGTAATAATATGATAATAATATATAATAATAATAATAATAATGAATATAATAATAATAATAATAATAATAATAATATTAATATATATAATCAAAATTTCCATAATTTATTTTCATTTGTCAATTTTTTTCTTTATAATTTATAATATTATCTTTATTACATATTCCAAATATCATACGAATCATAAAAACGTCATTAGTATACTCTCAAAAGCTATATTTCTATTTTGCCTTTTCATTTTGGGAATTTTATCTTTATTTTTTATTTATATATGCACAATCTTTGATATCATATATCAATTTATTAATACTTATTATACAATCATTAATATATTACATTATAATATATATACATTATCATAATTGATATTATTTATTAATTGTATTTTATAATATTGGTTTGAATTATTAATATATAATATAAAATAATAACAAATAATAATATAATAAAATATAAACATATAATAACATTATTATATTATTATTATATTTATTTAATTTATATTACAGTTAATATATTTTTTGGCAATAATATATAATTAGAATTAATAATACATAAAATAATAATAATATAATAATAAATAATAATAAATAATAATAATATAACTAATAATAATAATAATAATAATTTATATAATTATAAATTATTTAATTTATAATATTATTTTTATATAATCAATATATAATTAATATAATAATTACCAATAATATATAATACCAAATAATAAAAAATAATAAATATAAAATATATAATATATATTAAAGCTATAAATTTCCTTATTTACGTTTTATGAATATTTTTATACAATTTAATTATATATCATTATACCAATAATTCATATCATATAAATATATAATTTTTGATATATTTCAAAAGTTATCATTTATTAATGCATTTTCATTTTGAATTTATTATCATCATTATTAATTATCATATTATTCAATCATTGGAGTATATATTATTATTTATATTTATTTACATCATATAATATTAATCAATATATAAATTAATAAATTATATAATTATTATAATTATATAATTATTATAATTATTAATTATATTGTTATAAATATTTTTCAATTAATACCATACAAATAATATAATTGAATAATAATAACATAATAATATAATAAAATATTAAACCACTAGAATATATATAATATTATAATTATTAATTATTATTTAATTTAATTATTATTATTATTATTATTATATTTTTTGGCAATAATACTAATAATTCAAGAGAATAGTAAAATAATGATCATAATAATAATAATAATAATAATAATAATAATAATTAATAATAATAATAATAATAATACTATAATAATAATAATAATAATATTCAAATGTTATCAAATTTCTCTTTATTCTCACTTTTATCACATTATGATGATTAATACAATTCTAGTAATTATTATACTTTATTACCCTAATAATTGCCGAAACCACCAAAGAAATCGAAAAAAACGTCATTTTGGAGTATACTCTCAAAGGCTATATTTCGGCTAGATTTTGCCGCTTTTTCGACTTTTGGGAATGTTTTCTTTACCTTTTTTATATATTATGGACACCAATTCCTGTATTATCATCCTCATTACAAGTTATCATCATTATCTACGTTAATCATCATCATTATCATCATTATCATCATTATCATTATCATTAATCCATATTGCCAATTATTATCATCATTATTGCAATTGTTATCATTCATTATTGCAATCATGGAGTTATAGTATATATTTTTGCCATAATACTAATAAACCACATCAATAATATAGTAATAACAATAATAAATGAACAATAATAAACGATCTTATAATAATTATTTATATATTATCTTATTAGTATTGTTATTACTGTAATTAATACTGGTTTATAAAAGGATTTTTGCAATTATACTACCACGTACAAGTAATAATAATGATAATAATAAAACAATAATAATACTAATAAACAATATTAATTAACCACTAGCATTACTATTATTATATTATACCTTATCTATTATTATTGTTATTAATTACAGTTATAATATATTTTTTGGCAATAATCCTAATAATTAGATAAATAGTAATAATAATGATGATAATAATAATATAATAATAATAATAATAATAATAATAATAATAATAATAATAATAAAATAATAATAATATAAATGTTATCAAATTCTCTTTATTCTCACTTTTATATCCATTATTGTTATGATTAATACAATTCTGGTAATTATTATCATATAACCCTAATAATTGCCGAAATCACCCAAAGAAAATCGGAAAAACGTCATTTTGGAGGTATACTCCAAAAGGCTATATTTCGCTAGATTTGCCGCTTTTCGACTTTTGGGAATGTTTTCCCTGTTACTTTTTTAATTATATATGGACACAATCCTGTATTATCATCATCATTATCAAGATACATCATTATTATCGTTATCATCATCATTAGCCATCATATCATTCATTGATCATCATCATTATCATCATTATTGCAATTGTTATCATAATTATGCCAATTGTTATCATATATTGCAATCATTGCGAGCATAGTATATATTTTGCAATAAACTAATAACCAATCAATAATAATAGTAATAACAATAATAATAACAATCAATAACGATTTTATTAATAATTGATTTATATCATTATCTTAAATTAGTATCGTTATTAACTGTAATTATTACTGTTATAATAATGATTTTTGCAATTATACTACCAGTACAATAATAATATGATAATAATAACAATAAAATACTAATAACAATAGTAAACACTACATTATTATTGTTATTATTTATACGGATATTATTATTGTATTAGTACAGTTATAATATATTTTTTGGCAATAATACTAATAATTAAGATAATGTAATAATAATGATAATAATAATAATCAATAATAATAATAATAATAATAATAAATAAATAATAATAATAATAATATAATAATAATAATATAAAGAATATTCAAATGTTATCAAAATTCTCTTTATTCGCAATTTTATCATCATTATTGTATGATAATACAATTCTTTTTTTTTTGGTAATTATTATTCATTATTACCATAAAAATTGGCCAGAACAAATACACCAAAGAAATCGAAAAAACGTCTGATTTGGAGTATACTCTCAAAAGGCTAGATTCGCTAGAGTTTGCCGCTTTTCGACTTTTGGGAATGTTTTTCTTTTGTACCTGTTTTTATAATTTATATATCGGACACAATTCCTGTTATTATCATCATCATATCAAGATTATCATCATATTATCGTTATCATCATCATATCATCATTATCATCATATCATCATCATTATCATCATTATTGCAATTATTAATCATCTTATTGCAATTATTATCATTATTATTGCAATCATTGGAGTTATAGCATAAATTTTTTGCAATAATTACTCATCACCACATCAATAATAATAGTAATAACAATAATAATAACAATAATAACGATTTTATAATAATTATTTATATCATATCTTAATTTAGTATCGTTATTACCGTAATTATACGTTATAATAATTATTTTTGCCAATTATACTACCGTACATACTAATAATAATGATAATAATAACACTAATAATACTAATAACAATATTATAACCACAGCATTATTATTATTATTATTATACTTATTATTATTATTTTTTTTATTACAGTTAATTAATAGTATTTTTTGGCAATAATATAATAATTAAGAAAATAGTAGAATAATGATAATAATATAAATAATTAATAATAAAAAATAATAATTATTAATAATAATAATAATGCTAATAATAATAATAATAATATTAATATTCAAATGTTATGCAAAATTCTCTTTATTCTCACTTTATCATCATTATTGTTATGAGTAATACAATTCTAGGTAAGATTATCATTAGTTTCTTTTAAACCCCATAATAATGCCGAAATCACCAAAGAAATCGAAAAAAAGTCATTTTGGAGTCATACTCTCAAAGGCTTATATTTCGCTAGATTTTGCCGCTTTTTCGACTTGGGAATGTTTTTATTTTTACCTTTTTATATTATATATGGACACAATTCCTGTTATTATCATCATCATTATCAAGATTTCATCACTATTATCGTTATCATCATCATTACATCATTATCATCATATCATTCATCATATCATCATTATTGCAATTATTATCATCATTATTGCAATTGTTATCATATTATTGCATTAATGGAGTATAGTATATATTTTTGCAATAATATAATAACCACATCAATAATAATAGTAAAAACAATAATAATAACAATAATAACGATTTTTATAATAATTATTTATATCATTATCTTTAATTAGTATCGTTATGACTTGTAAGTATTACTGTTATTAATATTATTTTTGCAATTATACTACCAGTACAAATAATAATATGATAATAATAACAAATAATAATACTAATAACAATTATATAACCACTAAAGCATTATTATATTATATTTACTTATTCATTAGTATGTTATTATTTACAGGTTTTTAATATTACTTTTTGGCATTAATACTAATAATTAAGATAATAGTATAATAATGATAATAATAAAATAATAATAATTAATAATTAATAATAAGAATAATAATAATAATAATAATAATAATGTAATAAAATAATATTCAAATGTTATCCAAAATTCTCTTGATTCTCACTGTTTATCATCATTATTGTTATGATTAATACAATTCTGGTAATTATATCATTATTACCTAATAATTGGCCGAAATCACCAAAGAAATCGAAAAAAGTCATTTGGAGTAACTCTTTCCAAAGCGCTATTATTTCGCTAGATTTTGCCGCTTTTTCGACTGTTGGGAATTGTTCTTTCTTTTACCTTTTATATTATTATGACACAATTCCTGTTATTATCATCATCATTATCAAGATTATCATCATTATTATCGTTTATCCATCATCATTATCATCATTATCATCATATCATCATATTATCATATTCTGCAATATTATCATCATTATGCAATTGTTATCATATTATTGCAATCATTGGAGTTATAGTATTATATTTTGGAGAAATAAATACTAACACATCAATAATAATGTAATAACAATAATAATAACAATTAATACGATTTTATAATAATATTATATCATATCTTAATTAGTATCGTTATTACTGAATTATTACTGTTATAATAATTATTTGGGAATTATACTACCAGTACAAATAATAATAATGATAATATACAAAATAATACTAAAAACATAATTATAAACACTAGCATTATTATTATTATTTATTATAATTATTATTATTATTGTTATTCTACAGATATAATATATTTTTTGGAATAATACTAATAAATTAAGATAATAGTAATAATAATGATAATTAATAATAATAAAATAAGAAAAATAATAATAAGAATAATAATAACTAATATAATAATTAATAAGAATAATAATAATAATATTCAAATGTATCAAAATTTCTCTTTATTCTCACTTTATCATCTATCTATTGTTATGATTTAATACAATTCTAGGTAATTATTATCATTATTACCCTAATAATTGCCGAAATCACAAAGAAATCGAAAAAAACGTCATTTGGAGTATACTCTCAAAAGGCTTATTCGCCTGATTTTGCCCCGGGCTTTTTGACTTTTGGGAATGTTTTCTTTACCTTTTTTATAATTACTATGGACACAATTCGGTATTATCATCATCATTATCAAAGATTATCATCATATTATCGTAATCATCATCATTATCATCATGTATCATCATATCATAATCCATTATCATCATTATTGCAAATTATTACATCATTATTGCAATTGGTTATCATTATTATGCAATCATTGAGTTATAGTATATATTTTTGCAATAATACTAATAACCACATCACTAATAATAGTAATAACAATAATAATAACAATATAACGATTTTATATAATTATTTATATCATATTCTTAATAGTATCGTATTACTGTAATTATTACTGTTATACTAATTATTTTTGCAATTATACTACCAGTTACAATAATAATAATGGATAATAATAAAAAAAATAATACTAATAAACAATATTTTAACCACTGCATGACTATTTATATCAATATACTATTATTATTATGTTATTATTACAGTATAATATATTTTTGGCAATAATACTAATAATTAAGATAATAGTAATAATAATGATAAATATAATAATAATAATAATTAATAATAATAATTAATAATAATAATAATAATAATAATAATAATAATAATAATATTTCAAATGTTATCAAAATTCTCTTATTATCATTTTATATCATCATTATTGTTTGATTAATTACAATTCTAGTAAGTATTATCATTATTACCCTAATAATTGCCGGAAACCACCCAAAAGAAATATCGAAACGCATTTGGAGTATACCTCTCAAAAGGCTATATTTCGCTAGATTTTGCCGCTTTTTCGACTTTTGGGAATGTTTTTCTTTTTACTTTTTTATATTATATATGGGAACAATTCCTGTTAATTATCATCATACATTATCAAGATTATCATCAATATTATAGTTATCATAATTATATCATTCATTATAATCATTATCATCATCATTATCATCATTTTATTGAATTATTATATCATTATTGCAATTGTATCATATATTGCAATCATTGGAGTTATAGTATATATTTTGCAATAATACTAATAAACCACATCAATAATAATAGTATAACATAATATAACATAATAACGATTTTATTAATAATTATTTAATCAGCATTCTTAATTAGTATCGTTATTTACTGTACTTGATTATGTTATAATATTATTTGCAATTATACTACCAGTACAAACAATAATAATGTTAATAATAACAATAAAATAATAATAACAATATATACCACTAGCATTATATTATTATATGGATACTTATTATTATTATTGTTATGATTACAGTATTATTAATATATATTTTTTGGCAATAATACTAATTAATTAAGATAATAGTAATAATAATGAAATAATAATAATAATAATAATAAGAATAATAATAAGAATAATAATAATAATAATAATAATAATAATAATAATAAAATATTCAAATGTATCAAAATTCTCCTTTATTCTCACTTTTATCATCAATTAGTGTATGATTAATCAATTCTAGTAATTATTATCATTATTACCCAGTAATGCCGAAATCACCAAAGAAATCGAAAAAACGTCATTTGGGAGTTATACTCTCAAAAGCTTATTTCGCTAGAATTTTGCCCGCTTTTTCGACTTTTGGGAATGTTTTTCTTTACCTTTTTTATATTATATATGGACACAATTCCTGTTATTATCATCATCATTATCATCATTATCATCATTATCATCATCATTATCATCATTATTGCAATTATTATCATCATTATTGCAATTGTTATCATTATTATTGCAATCATTGGAGTTATAGTATATATTTTGCAATAATACTAATAACCACATCAATAATAATGTAATACAATAATAATAACAATAATACGATTTTATAATAATTATTTATATCATTATCTTAATTAGTATCGTTATTACTGTAATTATTACTGTTATAATAATTATTTTGCAATTATACTACCAGTACAAATAATAATAATGATAATAATAACAATAATAATACTAATAACAATATTATACCACTAGCATTATTATTATTATTATTATACTTATTATATATTGTATTATACAGTTATAATATATTTTTTGGCATAATAACTAAATAATGAAATAATAGTAATAATAATGATTAATAATACTAATAATCCATAATAATAATAATAAATAATACTAATAATAATGATAATAATAATAATAATAATAATTTTCAAATGTTATCAAAATTCTCTTCATTCCACTTTATCATCATTATTGTTATGATCATACATTTAGTAATGATTATCATTATTACCATAATAATTTCCGAAATCACCAAAGATTTGGTTATAAACGTCATTTTGGAGTATACTCTCAAAAGGCTATATTTCGCTCTAGATTGCCGCTTTTTGACTTTGGAATGTTTTTCTTTTACCTTTTTATATTATCTGATGGACACGATTCTGTTATTATCATCATCATATCAAGATTATCATCATTAATTATCGTTATCATCATCATTATCATCCATTATCATCCATTATTCATCATCATTATCATCATTATTGCAAATTATTATCATCATTACGCAATTGTTATCATTATTATTGCAATCATGGAGTTAAGTATATATTTTCCAAAATAACTAATAACACATCAATAATAATAAGAAATAAAAATAATAATAACAATAATAACGAATTTATAATAATGATTTATATCATATCCTTAATTAGTTATCGTTATTACTGTATAATATTACTGTTATAATAATTATTTTTGCAATTAAGACTACCAGTACAAATAATAATAAATGAAATATAACAATAATAATTACTAATAACAAGATTATACCACTAGACGAAAAAACATTCTATATTATTATTATTATATTATTATTATTATGGTATTATTAAAGTTATAATATATTTTTTGGCAATAATACGAATAATTAAGATAATATTAATAATAAGAAATAATAATAATGATAATTAATAATAAAATAATAATAATAATAATAATAAGAATAATAATAATAATAACTAATAATTAATATTCAAAATGTTATTCACACTTCTCTTTATTCTCACTTTTATCATCATTATTGTTATGATTAATACAATTATAGTAATTATTATCATTATTACCCTAATAATTGCCGAAAATCACCAAAGAAATCGAAAAAACGTCATTTGGAGTATACTTCAAAAGGCCTATATTTCCGCCAGATTTTGCCGCTTTTTCGACCTTTTGGGGAATGTGTTCTTTTACTTTTTATTATGTATATGGAACAATTCTGTTATTATCATCATCATATCAATATTATAATCATATTATCGTTATAATCATCATTATCATCATTATCATCATTACATCATCATTATCATCATTATGCAATATTATCATCATTATTGAAATTGTTACACTTATTATTGCTAATCATTGGAGTATAGTAATATTTTTGCAATAATACTAATAACCCACATCAATAATACTAGTAATAAACATATAATAACAATACTAAACGATTTTCTAATTAATTATTTTTATTTTTTATTCAATTTTATCTTAATAGTATCGTTAGTACGTAATTATTACTGTTATAATTAATTATTTTTGGCAATTATACTACCAGTACAAATAATAATAATGATTAAAAATAACAATAAGAATACAAAACAATATGATAACCACTAGCATATTAGATTATTATTATACTTAATTATTATATGGTTATTATACAGTTATATTATTTTTTGCAAAATACTAAGAATTCAAGATAATAGTAATAATAATGATACTAATAGTTAATAATAATAATAATAATAATAATAATAATAATAAATAATAATAATAATAATAATTATATAATAATAATAATAATAATAATACTAATAATAATAAGATTAAAAATGTTATTCAAAATTCTCGTTATTGCACTTTTATCATCATTATTGTTATGAAATACCATTTCTGGTAATTATTATCCATTATTACCTATAATGGCTGAAATTCACCAAAGAAATCGAAAAAACGTCCTTTGGCGTATACTCTCAAAAGGCTATAATTTCGCTAGATTGTGCCGCTTTCGACTTTGTGAATGTTTTTCTTTACCTTTTTTATATTATATTTATGGCACAAGTCCTGTTATTATCATAATATTATCAAGATTATCATCATATATCGTTATCATCATCTTATCATCATTATCATCATGATATCATCATTATCATCATTATTGCAATTATTATCATCATTATTGCAATTGGTATCATTATTATTGCAATCATTGGAGTTATAGTATATATTTGCAATAATACTAATAAACAACATCAATAATAATAGTAATAACAATTACTAATAAACAATAATAACGATTTTATATATTATTTATATCATTATCTTAATTAGTTCATCGTTATTACCTGGAATTATTCCTGTATAATAAATTATTTTTGCAAATTAGACTACCAGGTACAAATAATAATAATGATATATAATAACAATAATAATACTAATAACAAATTAATACCACAGCATTATGATTATGATTATTATTACTTATTATTTATATTTGTTATTATTACAGTATGTATATTTTTTGGCAATAGACTAATAATAAAATTATAGTAATAATTAATGATAATAATAATAATAATAATAATAATAATAATAATATAATAATAATAATATAATAATATAATAATATATTCAAATGTTATCAACTTATCTTATTATCCACTTTTCATCATCATTTATTGTATGATGAATACAATTCTGGTAATTATTATCATTATTACCTAATTAATTGCCGAAATCACCAAAGAAATCGATAAAAAACGTCATTTGAAGTATACTCTCCAAAGGCTCTATTTCGCCTAGATTTGCCGATTTTTTTCGACTTTGGATGTTTTTCTTTTACCTTTTTTATATTATATATGGAACAATTCCTGTTATATCATCATCCATTATCAAGGATATCATCATTATTATCGTTATCCTCATCATTATCAGCATTATCACATTATCATCATCATTATCATCATTATTTGCAAGTATTTATCATCATGATGCAATTGTTATCATATTATTGAAACAATTGGAGTTATCGTATATATTTGTGAAATAATTACTGATAAACCGACATCAATAATAATAGTTAATAAACAATAAATAATAAACAATACTAACGATTTTATAATAAATTATTTATATATTATTCTTAATTAGTATAGTTATACTGTAATTATTAATGTTATAATACATTTATTTTGCAACATACTACCATTACAAATAATAATAATGATAATATAAACAATAATAATACTAATAACAATATATAACAACTAGCATATATTATTATTATTATTATATACTTATTATTATATTGTTAGTATTCAGTTATAAATATATTTTTTGTCAATAATACTAATAATTAAGATCATATTAATTAATTATGAGAATAATAATAATAAGAACTAATAATTTAATAATAAGAATCAATAATAATAATAAAATATAAAATAATACTAATATAAAATGTTACGAAATTCTCTTTATTCTCACTTTTATCATCCAGATTGTTAGGATAATTACCAATTCTAGTAATATTAATTATTACCTAATAATTGCCGAAATCACAAAGAAATCGAAGAAAAAAAACGTCATTTGGAGTATACTCTCAAAAGGCTATAGTTCCCTCTAGATTTTGCAGCTTTTCGACTTGGGAAATGTTTTTCTTTTACCTTTTTTATTTTATATATGTGACACAATTCTTGTTATTACATCATCATTATCAAGAATATATCTTATTATCGTTATAATCACATTTATCATCATATCTATCATTATCATATCATTATCATCATTATTGCAATTATTAATCATCATTATTGCAATGTTATCATTATATTGCAATCATGGAGTTATAGTAATATTTTTGCAATAATACTTAATAACCACATCAAAATAATAGTAATAACAATAATAATAACAATAATAAACGGATTTATAATAAATTATTTATATATTATCTTAATTAGATCGTTATTACGTAAATTATTATGTATAATTAATATTTTGCAATTATATACAAGTACAAATAATAATAAGGATTAATATAACAATAAATAATACTAATAACAATATTATAACCATAGCATTCTGATTATTAATATTATACTTATTATTATTATTGTTTATTACCAGTTATAATATATTTTTGGCAATACTACTAATAATTAAGTAATAGTACATAATATGATAATAATGATAATAATAATAATAATAACTAATAATATAATAATAATATAATATAATAATAATAATAAATCAAATGTTATTCAAAATCTCTCTTATTCTCACTTTTATATCATATTGTTATGATTAATACATTCTGGTAATTATTATCATTATAACCCTAATAATTGCCGAAATCACAAAGAAATCGAAAAAACGTCCATTTTGGAGTATACTCTCAAAAGGCTATATTTCGCTAGATTTTGCCGCGTTTTCGGACTTTTGGGAAGTTTTTCTTTTACCTTTTATATATTAGGACACAATTTCTCTGTGATATCATATCATTATCAAGAATTATCATCATTATATGTCGTTATCCTCATCATTATCATCATTATCATCATTATCATCATCATATCATCATTATTCAATATTATCATGCATTATTGCAATTGTTATCATTAAGTATTGCAATTCATTGGAGTTATAGTATATATTTTTGCAATGATATAATAACAACATCAATATAAGAGTAATAACAATAATAATAACAATAATAAACCGATTTTATAATAATTATTTAACATTATCTTAATTAGTTATCTTATTACTGTAATTATTACGTTATAATAATTATGTTTGAAATGATATACCAGTTACAAATAATAATACTGATAATAATAACAATAATAATACTAATAAAAAATTATAACCACTAGCATTATTATATTTATTATTAACTTATTATTATTATTGTTATATTACAGTTATAATAATTTTTTTGGCAATACATACTACTAATTAAGATAATAGTAATAATAATGCTAAATAAATAATAATAATAATACAATATAATAATAATATAATAATAATAATAATAATTAAAATAATAATAATATAATAATAATAATAATAATATTCAAATGTTATTCAAAATTCTCTTGATTCTCATTTTTATCATCATTATCGTTAGGATTAATACAATTCTTGTAAATTATTATCATATTACCCGAATAATGCGCGAAATCACAAAAGAAATCGAAAAAACGTCATTTTGGACGTATACCCTCAAAAGGCTATTATTTCACTAGATTTTGCCGCTTTTCGACTTTTTGGGAATGTTTTCTTTTACCTTTTTATATTATATTATGGACACAATTATGTTATTATAATCATCATTATCAAGATTATCATAATATTATCGTTATCATCATCATTATCATCATTATCATCATTATCATATCATTATCATCATTATTGCAATTATTATCATCATTATGCAATTGTCAATCATATTATTGCAATCATGGAGTATCGTATATTATTTTTGCAATAATACTAATAAACCACACAATAAATAATAGTAATAACAATAATCATAACAAGAATAACGGATTTTAAAAATTATTTATATCATTCATCAATTAGATCGTTATATTACTGTATTATTACTGTTATACTACTTATTTTTTGCAATTATATATACCAGTACAAATAATAATAATGATAATCATAAACAATAATAATACTAATAACAATATTATAACCACTAGCATTATTAATTATTATATTAACTTATTATTATTGATGTTATATTAAAGTTCTAATATATTTTTTGCCAATAATACTAATAATTAAGATAATAGTAATAATACTGATAATAATAATAATAATAAGAATATAACATAATAAATAATAATAATAATAAGATAATAATAAAATAACTAATAATAATAATAATATTCAAATGCTTATCAAAATTCTCTTTATTCTCACGTTTCATCATTTTTGTTATGATTAATACATTCTGGTAATTATTATCATTATTACCCTAACAATTGCCGAAATCACCAAAGAAATTTCCCCCCCCCCCCCTTAAAAAAAAACGTCTTTTGGAGTATACTCTCAAAAGGCTATATTCTCTAGATTTTGCCGCCTTTTTCGACTTTTGGAAGTTTTTCTTTTACCTTTTTTAGATATATAAGGACACAATTCCTGTTATTATCATCATCATTATCAAGATTACATCATATTATCGTTATCATCATCATTATCATCATTATCACATTCTCGCATCCTATCATTCAGATTGCAATTATTATCATCATTATTGCAATTGTTATCATTAGTATTGTCAATACATTGGAGTTATATGTATATATTTGCAATAATATAATAACCACATCATAATAATAGTAATAAACAATAATAATAACAATAATAACGCTTTTAATACTAATTATTTATATCATTATCTTAATTAGTATTCGTTATACTTAATTATTACTGTTATAAAATTATTTTGCAATTATATACCAGTACAATAATAATAATGGATAATAATAACACAATAATACTAATACAATATTATAACCACTAGCATTATATTATTATTATTATATATTTTATTACGTTATTATTACAGTTATAATATATTTTTTGGCAATAATACTAATAATAAGATAATTAGTAATAATAAGATAATAATGATAATAATAATAATAATAATAAAATACTAGAATAATAATAATAATAAGAATTATAATAATAATAATATTCAAATGTTATCAAAATTCTCTTTATTCACTTTTATAATATTATTGTTATGATTAATACAAGTCTCGGTAAATTATTCATATACCTAATAATGCCGAAATCACAAAAGAAATCCCCCCCCCCTCAAAAAACGTCATTTGGAGTATACTCTCAAAAGGCTAATATCGCTAGATTTTGCCGCTTTTCGGACTTTTGGAGAATGTTTCCTTGTACCTTTTTTATATTATAGATGGACACAATTCCGTTATTATCATCATCATCTCAAGATTATCATCATGATTATCGTTATCTCAGCTTATTCATCATATCATCATTATCATATCATTCTCATCATTATTGCAATTATTATCATCATTATTGCAATTGTTATCATTAGTAATTGCAATCCATGTGAGTTTGATAGTATAGATTTTGTAATAATTGTACTAACTAATAACCACATCCATATAAAATAGTAATAACAATAATAATAACAATATAACGATTTATAATAATATTTATCATCATTATCTAAGTAGTATCGTTATTTACTGTAATTATTACGTTATAATAAATTATTTTTGCCAATTATACTACCATACAAATATAATAATGATAATAATAAACATATAAATACTATAACAATACTATAAACCACGGAATTATTATTAGTATTATTATACTTATTATTATTACGATTATTACAGTTATAATATATTTTTTGGCAATAATACTAATAATTAGATAAATAGTAATAATAATGATAATAAAATAATAATAAAAATATAATAATAATAAATAAATAAAAAGTAATAAATAATAATAATAATATAATAATTAATAAATAATAATAATATTCAATTGTATTAATAAAATTCTCCTGTTATCTCATACTTGTTATGTCATATGTATTATATTGTTTCTTTATGTTGATTAATACAATTTATGGTAATATTATAATTTATACCCTAATAATTGCCGAAAATCACCAAAGAAATCGAAAAAAAACGTCATTTGGAGTATACTCTCAAAAGGCTATATTTCGCTAGATTTTGCGCTGTTTTCGACTTTGGAAGGTTTTTCTTTTACCTTTTGTATATTAATATGGACCCCATTCTGTTAGTCTCATTCATTATATCAAGATATCACATATTATCGTTATCATCACATTTCATCTTTATCATCATTATCATCATCATTATAATCATTATTGAAATTATTATCATCATTATTGCAATGTTATCATTATTATGCAATCATTGGATTTATAGTATATATTTTTGCAATAATACTAATAACAACATCAATATAATAGTAATAACCAATAATAATAAACAATATAACGATTTTATAATAATATTTATATCATTATCTTAATTAGTATCGTTATTACTTTAATTATACTGTTATAATAATTATTTTTGCACATTATACTACAGTACAAATATAATAATGCTAATAATAACAATTAATAATACTAATAACAATATTTTATAACCACTAGCATTATTATTATTATTATTATACTTATTATTATTATTGTTATTATTACAGTTATAATATTTTGGACACTAATACTAATAATTAAAGATAATAGTTAATAATAATGATAATAATAATAAATAATAATATAATAATTAATAATAATAAAATATAATAATAATAATATAATAATAATATATTCAAATGTATAAAATTCTCTTTATCCACTTTTATCATCATTATTGTTATTGATTAATACAATTATGGTAATTATTATCATTATACCCTAATAATTGCCGAAATCACCAAAGAAATCGAAAAACGTCATTTTGGAGATATACTCTCAAAAGAGCTATATTTCGCTAGATTTTGCCGCTTCGACTTTGGGAATGTTTCCTTTTTAACTTTTTTATAGGATATATGGACACAATTCCTGTTATTATCATCATCCTTATAGGATTATCATCATTATTATCGTTATCATCAATACATTATCAATCATTCTCTATTATCATCATCAGTATCATCATTATTGGAAAAAAAACAATTATTTATCATCAGTATTGCAATTGTTATCATTATTATTGCATCATTGGAGTTATCGTATATATTTTTTCAATAACAAAAAAATTTACTTTTTTAAAAAAAACACATCAAAAATAGTAAATCCAATAATATAACCAATTATAACGATGTTATAAGAATATTTAATAATTACTTAATTAGTATCGTTTAATTACTGTAATTATTACTGTTATAAAATATTTTTGCAATTATACTACCAGTTACAAATAATAATAATGATAAAATAACAATAATACTACAATAACAATATTATAACCACTAGCATATTATATTATATTATACTTATATTATTATTGTTATTATACAGATTCATAATATATTTTTTGGCCAATAATACTAATAATTAATATAATAGTACCTAATAATGAAATAATAATAATAATAATAATAATAATAATAATAATAATAATAGTAATAATAATAATAATAATAATAAAATAATAAAAATAATAATATTCAAATGTATCAAAATTCTTTATCCACTTTTATCATCATTATGTTATGATTATACAATTCTAGTAAATTATTATCATATTACCCTAATATTCGAAATCACCAAAAGAAATCGAAAAACGTCATTTTGGAGTATACTTCAAAAAGGCATATTTCGCTAGATTGTGCCGCTTTTCGACTTTGGAAGTTTTTTTTACCCTTTTTTATATTATATATGGACACAATTTCCTGTTATTATCATCATCATTATCAAAGATTTATCATCATTAGTATCGTTATCATCATCATTTATATCATTATCAGCATTTATCATCATCCATATCATTCATATTCAATTCTTATCATCATATTGCAATTGTATCATTTTTATTATTTTGGCAATCAAATGGAGTTATAGTATATTATTTTCAATAATAATAATAACACTCAATAATAATAGTAAAAACACTAATAATAACAATAATAACGAGTGATAATATTATATATCATATCTTAATTAGTATCGTTATTACTGTAATTATTACTGTTATAATAATTATTTTTGCAATCATACTACCGTACAAATAATAATAATGATAATAATAACAATAATATACTAAGAACAATATATAACCACTAGAATTATTATATAATTATTATACTTATTAGATTATTGGTAGTATTACAGTTATAAATAGTATTTTGGCAATAATACTAATAATTAAGATAATAGTAATAATAATGATAATAAATATAATAATAATAATAAATAATTTTAATATGAATAAAATACTAATAATTAATATAATATAATAATAAAGAATAATATTAATAATCTCAAAATGTTATCAAAATTCTCTTTATTCTGACTTTATCACATTATTGTTATGATTAATACATTTTTAAATTTATTTATCATTATTCCCTAATAATTGCCGAAATAAACCAAAGAAATCAAAAAAAGTCATTTGGAGTAACTCTCAAAAGGCTATATTCGCTAGATTTTGCCGCTTTTTCGACTTTTGGAAGTTTTTCTTTTACCTTTTTATATTAATATGACACAATTCCTGTTATTATCATCATCATTATCAAGATTATCATCATTATTATCGTTATCTATCTCATATTATCATTATCATCATTATCATCATCATTATCATCATTATTGCAATTTTTTCATCATTATTGAATTGTTATCATTATTATTGCAATCATTGGAGTTATAGTATATTTTTTGCAATAATACTATAACCACATCATAATAATAGTATAACAATAATATACAATAATAACGATTTATAATAATTATTTATATCATTACTCTAATTAGTATCGTTATTACTGTAATTATTCTGTTATAATAATTATTTTTGCAATTATACTCCCAGTACAAATAATAATATGATATATATACAATAATAATTAATAACAATATATTAACCATAGCTAAATTATTATTATATTATTATACTTATAAAATTATTTTTATTATTTACAGTTATATATATTTTTTGCAATAATACTAATAATTAAATATATATAATAATATAATAATGATAATAAAATAATAAATAATAACAATAAATAACATAATAATAATATAATATATAATTATATATATAATATTCAATGTTATATATATTTTTATTTATTTAAAAAGAATTATTAAGAATAAAAAATTTGTAATTATATAAAAATTATAAAAATTTGGAAATAAAAAATAAAAAATATTTATATTCAAAACTATATTTCCAATTTTGTTTTCGACTTTTGGATGTTTCTTTATTTTTAATTATATATGGCAAATTCCTTTATTACCATATCAAACCAAAGTTTAACTTATTTTGGTTTTAATATCTTAAAACATTTTTCCTTATTCCATTTTCGACTTTTGGGAATTTTTTTTTCCTTTTTTTTAATTTGGGAAAATTATTTTGAATCATTATTAAGATTATATTTTTTCTTATCAATCAATTTCAATAATATATTCATATAATAAAAATTAACATTTTTTTAATTTTTTATATCATTATTTAATTTTATCTTATTATCTGTAATTATATTTTATATATTATTTTTGAAATTTATACTAACCAAATAAATAATGAAATAATAACAATAATAATACAATAACATTTAAAATAATTATTATTATTTAATATTATTTATTATTGTTATTATTACGTTATAATAATTTTTTTGCAAAATACTCAATAAATAATAAAAATATAATAATGAAATAATAATATAATAAAATATAAATAAAAATTTTAATTTTATATTATATTTTTATTTTTTATTAATTATAAATATTTTTAAAAACAAAAATA
>NW_023648615.1:0-6747 GCF_015228065.2 Penaeus monodon | reverse complement strand
CATAGACTGTTCGTGTTGCGATTTAAAAAGGCCCAAAACCCCCACCCTCCCACCAGTCTGAAAAGGCTGTTGGTGATCATAATGGTAGTCGAGTATTTACGACCCAAAAAATGAAAGGGAAAACAGAGATGATGCTTTAGGGAAAAGAGGTGAGCACACACACCAAAACACAATAAAAGCTTGGTAAATGCATGAAAAAAAACAAATTTAAAGGGTATTTTGTGATACTTACAAATAACCCCCTCTTTAAAGAAACTGGGAAGCGGTTATGCAAAAAGGATCTACCCAAAAACAAAATATTGTACGGACCGCCTCGTCTTTGCCCCCAACACAAGCGGGCTGGGCAGAGGCTTTTTATATACGGGGTGGAACACTGAACACTCCAAGGGGCACCGAACCCACAGCGTCCCGAACCCCGGAAAGGGGAAACGCCAAGTGGCGAGGAGGGGCACAAGAAAACACAAAATGACAGCTTTCCTTTTTTTACAGAGTTTTTTCCCTCACTTTTCAAGGCACAATACGGGGGGGAAACCAGCAGTCACAAGCAAAATACAGCTTAAACAGGCAACCTGGGTTTATTCGGTACAAGGGCCACACGGGGTCCACAGGAGCACCCCCAACCCGTTCCTGGCTTTTTCCCGCTCCCCCGCTCACAGCCGTGCGACATTTTTTCCCCGGGTCCCTTATGTAAAACATGTTTGCACGAGACAAAGCCCACTGGCGTAGCACACCCCCCCCTATCAAGCAACAAAAGTTCTTGACTACCTAAACCGAAAAAAACTCGAAAATTAAAAAAATTAGTCCTAAAGAAAAACAAAATTTTTTAAAAAACTAAAGTAACCGTAATTAAAAATTTTTTTTCTCAGAAAACAAAAATCTTTCATCCACGGGGTTTTCTTCGCTCTCGCGGGGTTTTGGAGGAGGGGGGGGCGGGGGGTAGATTGGCAGTGGCACCAGGGGGGTTCCCTGTCCAAGCCCTGGCTCATGGTCCCCCTTGACATTGTGCATGCCTCCCCTCCAAAGTCGCCCTCATTTTTGGGTCAGCGTCTGCCACGTCTCTCGCCGCTACGGGGGCCTAACTTCATCTTCTTTTTCACCATGGCCCCGGGAGTGCTTCGGCCCTGGAAAACGCCACACCCGGGTGCGCCAACCCTCGGGGGAAGTAGCAACGCCCCCACAAAAACCAAATCCTTGCTCCCCGACGACTCTTCGGGATGCCCCATTCCTTAAAGGCCCCTGTTTTGAAGCTGGCCCCTTTCGGGGCCTTATCGGAGAAGTTCAAAAACACTGTAAAAAACCCCTCCCTGCCCAACAAGGCTCCCCCCCAACTGCTACGCCACGCCAGCTGAAATTTTGGTGGGTCCACGAGGCCCTCTCTCCAGCATCACTTTTGACAGTCGAACCGGATTCTAGATCTGTGGGGGGGGCAAGGGCGCGCTCACTGTAACTACCTCTGCAAGAAAACCTCGGGAAGAAGGGGCACTCTTCACCGTGACCCCCCCAGTCCGCCCGGTCGACACACGCCTTACCTGCGTCAGGTAGAAAAGGCCCCAGAAAGCGTGCTCGTCCAGACGGCCACATCCCGGGGGGCCAGCCGCCCCCCCTGCTCCCCAGCCAATACGAGCCCCACTGGCCCCTTAGCTGCACACAATCCCCCGTGACACCACACATCTCGGGGTGCTTTGGAAGTCGCATAGGGGCCAACAAAATCAGGCCGCACTAGGGTCTTTCACCAGTGGCCACGTCAGGCGGCATGGTTTCCCATCATTACCCTTCCACCGCATCGTGCGGGTTCGATGGCAGCTTCCCCTAGTGGGGGCCCAAAAAACGAGGACGGGGGTTTTTGGCCCCCTTCTCCAGCCTGCCCATTTTGCCTGTCCCATTTCCTTTTCCCTTGGGACTGCGTCGGTGGTGACCAACCTGCCACAGTCTGCAGCACTGCTGGAAGGCATAGAATCCATCCTTTTTGAGAGGAGTGTTCCCCGCTCCCTCTGCCCCTGACACGTTGTGCCCACCTCTCCGCAGCCCCAACAAAAAGCTTGGGAAAATTCTCGGGCTCACCTTCCCCAATGCTATTTTCTCCATTTAGCCTTCCGGCCCCCGGAGGTCACGGCGGGGCTGACGGCGGGGCCCCAGGCCACTCGTTGCCTTTAGGAAGGCCCCGAACTCCAAGGGGCCCCACCCGCGCCACCTGGGCCCCAGGGGGTGCCTGCTTGATAGATTTTCAGCGCTGGCCTGTAAAGCGTCAACA
Source organism: Penaeus monodon (assembly GCF_015228065.2). Taxonomy (NCBI): domain Eukaryota; kingdom Metazoa; phylum Arthropoda; class Malacostraca; order Decapoda; family Penaeidae; genus Penaeus; species Penaeus monodon. Next base: position 4,496 of record NW_023648615.1, on the reverse strand, counting down.
AGAAACATGGGGCCAGGACCCCGATCATCTCTTCCCAGCCGAGGGTACGACCCCCTTTCCAGCGCCCCACATCTGCGCCGCTGGGGCCGTGTCTCGCCACGCTCACAGTCCCCTTTTTCAATGGGCCCGATATCCTCGGCCTGGGGTGGTGCCCAAAAGGGGTTTCAAAAACTTGCCACGCTGGTGTAAGAGGAGTTGGGATGCCGCAGATCCCAAACATTCCCCCGCGGGGGGCCCCCTTTGCGCTGTTTTCCAGCTCAGGGCCTTCTTTCCTGGGTCCACCGGGGAATGCCCGCATTTCAAATTTGGGGAAAATATGCCCCCAGGCCCCTTCCCCTCGTACTCAGTGGCTTACGCCCCACAGAATGCTGGGGGCCGAGGGCTGCAGGGTGGAAATGCGTGCCGGAACTAAAACGCCGGGGGGGAGGAAAGGGGGGGGAGGCAACGAGGTGGGTTTACCGGGGCCGGTTTTCCGCCACCATTCCCAAGGGAAAGGGGCCGTGGGTCCCCAGCCTTCTGCAGCGATCATGGGTCCGACAACGCTGCGAGGCCCGGGGGTTTTTTGCCACAGACCCCAGGCAGACCCCGGTAAATCGGGCACTCGGCATCTGTTTCCAGAACCTTGCTGCCTTTTTCCGCTTGAACGTATACCTCGTGACGCGCCTTTCCCCTCACTTTCCCCCCTCAGGCCCCGAAACCCGCCCTTCAGAGTCTGCACCCCCCCCATCAGTTCCTCTTCACGTATTTCGGGGCCCTTTTCGGGTATGCGATTTCCATCTTCACAGTGCGAGATTGCTCGTAGCCTCAAAAAAGTGGCAAAACTGTTCCTCGCCTTCCTTTCCTCATCCGCGAGATGGGCGCCTGTCGTGTGCCCCCTTACTGCCCCTTTTGCCCTTTGTCCATTTTCCCCCCTCATCCGGCCCGCATGGCAAAGATCAGGTCCATCTGGCTGGCTTTACCCCACTCGTGCCTGCCTCAATCATCCCCCCTTTTCCCCCCATGGCTGCCGCCATCTTTGGGGCCCCATGTAAACGGGCGTCTCACTGACAAACAAATCCCCCTCCGACACCATTTTTTTACCCCGACCCCCTGTTCTCGCCACCAAAACAAAGGAGGCTAGGCAGACGGGTGTTTTTAACAGGGGTCGTGAAAACTGAAAAGCCCAGAGGGGACCGAACACCACAGGTCCCCGAAAACCCGGGAAGGGGAAAGCCAAATGGCGAGGCGGGGGACGAAGTAAACACAAAAAGACAGTCTTTTCCTTATTTTCCGAGTTATTTCCCGAACTTTTCTAAGGGACAATACAGGGGGGGAAACCAAACATGCACACGCCAAAACAGCTTTAACAGGGCAAAAACTAGGGTTTTCTCAGGCACAAGGGCACCACGAGGTCTTCACAGGACAGCACCCAATCCCCTCCTGGCTTTTTCCTCGCTCCCCGCTCACAGCCAGCTGGAAGTTTGCCCGGGCCCTTCATTAAAAACTGTTTTGCACAGAGACAAAGACCCCTGGGGAATTCATAAAAAAAAACATAAAAATATTTATAATTATGGCATTATGTGTGTGTTGAGTTTATATATTATATGTATATATTATATATATTATATTAAATATATATATATACCATAATACACAAATATAACACATCACACCACACACACACCACATATGGTGTGTGTGTTTTTGGTGGTGTGCATCTGTAGTATTATGGTGTGTTGGTATGGGGTGGGTGTGTGGGTTGTGTGTGTGTGTGTGTGAGCTAGGGTTCGGGGGTCATTAAAAATTTTCCCGACCCACCCCCCCATTTTTGTAGGAAAATGAAAATTTTACAGCATGATGATACAACTTATAGATCAGTGTTGATTTCCGTCCCTTTAAATCTACATGTTTTCTGTTTCGGGTGAAGTTCGGTGACGTGTGAAAAAGGGAAACCCGTGGAGATTGGCTGATCAGGGTTTTTAATTCAAATGGCCCACACCCCAAGAAATTCGATGAAAAGAAAACAACTTTGGGGAGAATCCCCATTTTATGGTTGTAAACATTAGCACACCAGTTTAGGTGGGCAGAGACCTGTGAAAAGCGCCTATTCCAGGGGGACCCCTGATAAGGACACCCCCAAGCAGAACACCCAATTGGAAAAAATTGCCAAAACTTTCGTCAGCTGCCCAACATGTCGACCATCGAGGTACTACACTATCCCGAAAACAGGGACGATCCATTGTTCGAAGCTCAATTTGCCGTGTGTCTGCCAATTATGCGGATAAAACTTGGTCTCTTTTAACCAAACGAAAGGGCCAGCCAAAAAAATGGGGGCACTTTGACTCACCACCACCAAAAAGGAAAATCACACACTCTCAGCTCATGTTCTTTGGGAACCCTAGTTCTTGGGGTAGGATGAGGATTTCCTAGCAAAAAATACTACAATTTCGGGGATTACAAAATTCACCTCTTTTCCACGAAAGCCCTCGCTGCAAAAACGATAGAAGTGGGCATTTTTGTGAAACCTATGTAAAAAAGAAATACTGAGACAGCCTCCGGGCGTACAGTGGTAATTGTCGCCCTCTCATCCGAGGGGGGGGAAAGTTCGTCCCCCGCCCCAGGCGCGGAATTTGAAATTGCACCGGAGGTATGTTGGCTGGGCACCACAGCGGGTAAAAAATAGGTTCGCCAATCAGCTCCACTGACACACGAGTCGGATAGTCGACACGGGCGGCTCCCCTCAGGGCAAGCCCGGGAAAGGCTAAGCTTCCTAAGCTTCGGACTTATCCTTATGTACGAGTTCATTCCTGTACTTCCATGGGGAAAGGGGTCGGAGATGTTTATTTAGGCCCCACGGTGTCTATACACAACACACACACACCAAATATAGTATATATTTATATATATATATATAATATTAAAAATTATATATATATATATGTGTGTATGTATATATAATATAAAATATATATTATTATAAATAATTATATTTAATAAAATATAATTTAAAATTTTTATAAATATATATATATTAAAAATAATAATAATATTATAAATATATAATAAATAAATAAAATAAATTTTATAATATATATATTATATATATATAAATATATATTTATATTTATAGGGGTTGTGTGTATCAGACATGTTTCACAAAACACACAGACACACCACACACCCACACCACACAACATATAAATAAATATTATAATATAATATATAATAAATATGTAATAAATTTTAAAAAATATAAAAAAAAATATATATTATATAAAATAAAATTATTTAATAAAAATTATATATAATTTAATATTATATACAAAAACAAACACACACCCAAAATTTTATTATAATATATTTAAAATATATATATAATATATATATAATATATAATTAATCTATCTTCTAAATTTTTGGGGGGTGTGTGGGGTGTGGTGGTGTGGGGTGTGTGTTGTTGTTTTGGTATGGTATGTGTGTGCGTGTTGTGTTGGCGTGTGGGTAATATGTGTATATTAACATAAACATTATATAATATTTATATATATATATATATATATATTATATATATATTATATGTATGCATATATTATTATATTTTATATATAATAATTAATATATAAAAAATTATAATATATATAAATTTTCTTTTTAACGGTAGGTTCATGTTGAGCCGCCGTGGTCACAGCATGAACTTAATTGTATTTTCCATGTTGTGAGCTTTGGGGTAACGTGAGATCCCCATTTTTTCCATGTGTGTGTGTATATAAAACAGTATCACACAACACACACGCACACATTTTTATATATAAATTTTTATATATAAAAAAAATATATATTAATATAACACACATATATGTAATTTTTATTATAATATATATAAATATATATTTTTTATTGTATATATATATTATATATATATTTTAATTTTAAAATATATTTAATATAATATATATATATTATATAATATATATATATAATATGGAAAATTTGAAACTTAAAGTGCTAAAAAAAAAAAGGAAAACCGGGGGCGGGCACAAGTGGAAAAAAAAGTATGACAAGACATCGACGAGGTACGATCACGTGATGATGATGGTGTGAGTGAGCGACCGGCAGGTTGACCCCCGGTCGTCCCCGTGGGCTGAGAGACGTGTTCAAGAGAGGACGGGGGGAACCCTGGCCCGGGTGTCGTTGGGGGTTATTCTGGTAAGCAGGGGTTGTCAGTTATTTTATCGATTTTTTTAAAAAAATTCCTTTTTAAAATAGAATGATTTTAAAAGAATTTTTAAAATAGATTGAATGTTTTTAACAGAATTTTTAAATTACTGTAATAAAATTGTAAATTTAAAATAGTAAAATATGGAACTTTTACTTAGTTTTCTCAATCCCTTCATTATAGGGAATTTTTGATTTTAATTTATTTAAAAAATTTAATTTATTTGGGAAAAATCTGTTTTTTTGTTTTTAAAAAACAGGGGGGGGGCGTTTTTTTTTTTTTTTTTTTTTTTTTGGGCCCG
>NW_023648614.1:0-6747 GCF_015228065.2 Penaeus monodon | reverse complement strand
AATTCCGCATTTCCCTTTTTTTATTAAGTCTTTGTTAGTTCGGTAATCTATCTTGCCCCTGATTGACGTATTTTCATGACCTACGTTTTGCAAGCTCTTTAGTTTCTACGGAACTTGCGGAGATTTGCTTACGATTTTACCCCCTTTATTCTAGTGAGATTCCTTTATATGCATTGAACTGTTTGTTGATTTGGTCAATGTTGAGATCTTCGTCCCCTGAGAAGTGAATATCTTTTTTGGATGTTAAGGTTTTAAATTCTGTCGCTCTGGTCTTCAAGTTAGCTAATCTGGCTTGGTTTTCGTATGAGTTTACTCCTTTCCCTCCTGGGTGTAGTTTAATTTGGCCTCAATTTAATATATATATAATTATATATTATATATATATAATATATATATAATATATAAAATATATATATATATATAATATAAAATATTTATACACAAACACACCAGCGGGAACACAAAATATATATATATATATATATATATATATATATTATATATATATAATATATATATATATATATAATATGTGTGTGGTGTGTGGTGTGTGTGTTGTGTTGTGTGTTTGTGTTTGTGTGGGGTGGTGTGTGTGTGTGGTGTGTGTGTGTGTGTGGTTGTGTTTTGTGTGGTGTTGTAGGGGGTGTGTGGTGTGGTTTTGTTTTTGTGCGTGTGCGTGTGCGTGTGGTTGTGCGTGTGGTGTGTGTTTGTGTGTTTTGTGTGCGTGTGGTGCAATAAACTTACTCAGTCCAGAAGTTTTCCTTTAACCCCATCAAGTGTTCGGTTTTCCTTTTCGTTTAACATGTGGACACGCTGTCCAATGCCTTTAAAAAGCAAATATTAAGTCTACCGATCCTTTTTCGTTGTACATATGTATATTTATTTATTTTTTTTTAATATATAAAATAAAATTTACATTTTTAAAATTAACTCACATATATGTTTGATATACATTGTTTCCTTTCTTATAATTGGAGTAAAATTTCAGAGAGGATTGCATATTTCCTTATTAATATGTTTGATTAAGTACGTTTTGGAATATATCAATAGTGTTAAGAAGTTGCTTTATCTTTTTGTTTCTTCATATCTTTTCGTAAATATTTTGTTATATGTTCATTTATAAATATTATGAGTGTGAAGTTTGCTGACGAACTGTATCCCAGTTTAAGGGGATTATAGAACACGCATTTATTTTTCTTTGTTTTAAGTTATTACAAAGTTTTTTTCCTTAATGGAAACACTTTACAAAGCATCTATGTAATTGAAGAAAAATAATTAATTGGTTTGGGATCATCGAAATCCTTCTCTTTCGGGTTTTCTGACTGCTGAATTAATAATTTTTTATAGTTACTTCTTTCTCACATCTTTGTGACCCCTGCTTCCGAGTCATTTCGAAAGAGCTATTTGCTTTTCTCTTTCCTGCTGCATTTTTTAAACTTCAAGTCTTGAATTTTGGACTAAATGCATCGACTTTGTATTTTTCAAATACAGATTTTTTAGACTCCCTTTAGCATTAGCTTCGGTAGCATCTTCACTTAGAACTACATCGCAAATTTTTGTTCTCAACAAACTCTCCTAAACTGTAATTACCTCCTTAAAAAATGTATCTCTCTTTTTTCCCTGTAAATAAAGGTAAATTTCTAAGCATTTTAATTTCTCATGAATAGGGGTTTAACAGACTCCTGCCAAAAACCTCTTTCCCTTGGGTATTCTGTTACATATTAACGAAGGCAATGCTCATGGCAGGAATTTTGCATTGGGAATCTTTGTCAGTCATTTATTACTGCAGGAAAAGGGGGAGAGAAAAAAAAAGGATAGACAGAGAAAAGGAGCAGGAAGAGAGTGCGAGTGATTGCGTGGGAAGTGTTGGGGTTGGGTGTGTGTGAGGGGGGGGGGGGGGTGGACTATGAACATTCATGTACGTATACGAACACTGAATAGAATGACTGTTCACACTGTTCTCCCCTCTCTCTGTAATATCATACCAAAAATGCTAAGTCCTTTACCTTTAAAAATCAGAAATCTAAAACCCAAAATTTTAAGGCCTCTATCCCATTCCTTCCGGGACTGCTAGAAAAAAAAAAAAATATAATAATTTTTTTTTTGCGTCTTGACTAACATATTTATTTCCCGATGCCTTAACCCAAATGTTGTATTTGTATTGTATGGAAACCCTCACAGCACCAAGTTACACTGGTGGCAGCGGTGGTCTCGGAAGCGAAATAAAAGGCAAGGAAAACTTTCACTTATTTAGGCTGTAGCAGGGTAAACTTTGTTATTCAGTTAATTTATTTCTCAAAAAGTTCCTGTGTGTGTTTTTTTTTGTGTACATTTTGGGTTTTCTTGTGTATTTTTATTACACATTTGGTTTGTATTGACGTTATTGCTGTTAATTGGTTTTGGCAAATATTTTTTCAGTATATAGATAGATAGATAGTAAATGTATGGATACATAGACCTATATGTATATATGTGTTATGTATATACATGTGTATGTGTACATTTATATCCATACATATACATGCAATACAAATACACATTTACATTTACATACATACTGCATATATATATATATATATATATATATATATATTATATATATATATATATAATTATATATATATATAATATATGGGTTTTGGTGTGTGTGTGTGTGTGTGTGTTTGTGTGTGGTTGAAGTTAAAATTTAAACCCAGCATGTTGTGGAATTATGGTCTGGATCCAGAGGAGAGGGCGACACACTGCAGTTGTCTTGAAACTTAACTTTGCATGGCACCACGTTTTCCTCTGCGCGGGATTATTTAGTTACCCCGGTTTCCGTTTTCTATTGTCCCCGCTCTTAATTATTTCAATTTTTGCCATATGCTAATTTTACTAGTTCTGCGTCTGTTAAAATTTTTTGATTTGTTTTCTGTGTCCGTTTTATTTTTCATAGTAAATAGCCGATCTATCTCCGCCAAACCTAGAAGTCTGACAATACTTTCTTTTAATTTCCAGTATTTTTTTTTTTTTTCTTTTTTCTTTCTTTCTTCCCCACGATTTGGGGACCGGGGGCCTTCTTTGCTTCTTCAACTTGTTCCCTAAGCCTCTCCTGCCTCAAAGGAGTCCTTCCCGGCTCCTCTATCAACGGTGATATCTGGCCTTAAACTAGGTGGGGAATCTTCAATGGTTTTTGTTATATCACGTACTATGTGTAATGTAAATGTGGTTAATGTATAAGAAATGTGCAAAGATGACTCCCAAATTTTTAAAAAGAAATGAAGTATCCGCAGAATTGGCATCATCCCGGGCCTCTAGTATTGATAACATATAGATAAATATATGTGTATAGATAAAAACTTTTATATCTATTTATTTTAAAAAGGTATCTGCACAATCGAAAGATAATAAAAAAAACATATACAGATTGTTGGGTTTTAAAATATAGCTTTTACTACAAAAAGCATCCTTAGTTTTATTTTTTTTTTTAGATCCTTTTTTTAAACACTCAAAAAATGAGATAAAGCCGCTCATGTCAACATCATGTCATAATGCCCAAGAGGTGAATCATGTCTTTTATAAGCTAAAACTTCAAACACTTAACACTAACACTGAGGTATGTCCTTTGGGTTTCAATGTCAGTATAACATACAATTATATATATCATTTTTCTACCATGTATTTTTCACAAAACACATATCACGTCCTTATTTCATCAGAAATAAAACCGATATCTGTCATCTCTACCAAATAACAATCCAGGATACAAGGCTAAATTGATACAAAATCTTCTTTTTATTGTATGGCATAGATCAAAAGTAATAGTGATCCCTTAAAAACATAAAAGAGATTTGTTTACACATATTCATTTTATTAATACGTTCTTGGTCGTAATGTTTAAAAAACTTACAATCTACTTACCAGATGGACCGTCTCCCAAACAAGCCTATCTGGGGGGTGTGGTGGTTTGGTGGGGGGGGGGGGGGCTGGTATTTTAGGGGGGAGGGGGTTGGGGGGTAAGAGAGTTAAGGGGGATAATCGGACATTTAAAAGACATGTATATAAAAAAGGGAAAGCGTGTATATATGTATTGTATATATATACGAGATAAAGTGAATCTTAGTTAAACATATTTTTTTCCCGTTTTTTTTTTCTTACTAGTGGTGTTGATGTTACCGTTTTTGTTTTGTTTTGTTTTGTTTTTGTCCGTGGTGGTTTTCTTAAGCGCCTTCGGGATTGTTTTAAGAAAAAAATTATTTCTTCAATTGTCATATTCTTACCCTTTAGCACTATTGATATTTTTGTTTTATATATACATCACATATTAAGAATTGCAAAAAGAAAGGGAAAGGAAGGAAGGGGAAAAAAGGAGGAAAGAAAGAAGGGAAGGGAAAGAAAGAAAGAATGAAAGAAAGAAAAAAAAAAAAATGAATGGGAATGAAAGAATGAAATGAAAGAATTGAAAGAAAGAAGAAAAAAAAAAAAAAAAATGAATGGAATGAATGGAAAATGAAAGAACAAAAATAAAGAATTGAAAGAATGAATGAATAGAATGAAAGAAAGAGTGAAAGAAAGAAAAAAATAAGCCTTCCCAAAACCCCCCATTTTTTTTTCAAGAGTTTGATAATTCCGATCAAAGAATTCCTCTGAGTAGCAAGAAAAGCACAGCATTCCGACGACTCAGAGTTAACACACAAGTTCTTAAGCCTTAAATCTAGTGTTAACTGACGGTTTTACGCACAAAGTTACAACGACGAGGAACATCAAATCACGTTATCTGGGGAGAGTCAGCTAACGCAATGTTGCAGGACTGGGAGTTTAATTTTTTTCCATGATCTGCCTGCCACATTAGTTGTGTATGGAAAAAAAGGTGAATTTGTGTAGGTGGTAAGGTTTCAGTTTATGTATGTGTGTGTATTTGTGGTTTGTGTGCTTGTCTTTTGTGTTTTTGTGTGTGTTTTGTGTGTGTGTGTGTGTGTGTGTGTGTGTGGGGGTGTGTGTGTGGTGTGTGTGGTGTTTTGTGTTTTTTTGTGTGTGTGTGTTTGTGTGTGTGTTGTTTGTGTGTGGGGGTGTGTGTCTGTGTCGGTGTGTGTTGTGGGTGTTATTTGTGCTTTTTTTTGGTGGGGTGTGTGTGTGTGTGTGTGTTTTGAGAGAATGAGTGTGCATATGCGATTATGGCGGTGAAATGCATCCTTGACTAATGTACAATAACACAGATAATGTCAACCACATTTTGATTCGCCTTTTATGAAACAAACCCCGCACCTTGCCAAGTGTAGAGATGATTTTAGTAAATGAACTACTGATTATATAAACCCCTTTGCGTAGTAATAGATGAGTCTAGAGATGTATAGATGTGTTCAAATGGCATCTATTTGAACACCTTTCCTCTAATAGTTTACACAAAATTTTAAAAATATCAGATTTCTTTCTCTCTGTATATAATTCTTTAGCAAAGGGTAATTCATATTTACACACTCTCCATAGTATGGGAGGTACCATAGCCCCATACTCTATAAGCAACCTAAACTTGTCATGATTTTGACATGAGGATCAGACCATACATTTTCTTTGATAGCACCATAAAGTTTTGCAAAGATTTCGTATTGTCTCTTCACTCTGCCCCACTCTTTTGTTATCTATCTAAAAAATCTTCTCTTGATTTTATAAGACCAGATACTCCCGCGCCTTCAAGTAAATTTTTTGGTCTGCAGTACCTATATTAACATTGTTAAAACGCCACACTTAAAAAACATACTAAGGATATTACATAAATTGTCCTATACACAGGTGGGTCTCTTTAAAAGAAGTTGATTTTTCATTTAAAAAGATTGGTTTATACTTATATCGGGGTAACCAAATTCGTATACAAATAACACGAATATACATACTCAAATATAGACATATATGTGCATGTATACATTTATCCTTCTGTACATAGAAACATTCTCTCTTCATTCACTCAATCTTAATCTCATCTCTCTCTCTTCTCTCTCTTCTCTCTCTCTCTCTCCCTCTCGCTCTCTCTCTCTCCTCTCTCTCCCTCTCTCTCTCTGTCTCTCTCTCCTCCTTCTCTCTCTATCTACTCTCCCTCTCTCTCTCTCTCTCTCTCTCTCTCTCTCTCTCTCTCTCTGCTCTCTCTCTTCTCCTCTCCTCTCTCTCTCTCTTCTCTCTCTCTCTTTCCTCTCTCCCTCTCTTTCTCTCTCCCTCCTCTCTCTCTCTCTCTCTTTTCGTTCTCTCTTTCCCTCTCTGCATATATATGTACGCGCACACGCCACACACGCACGCACACACACACAACACACACAAACACACACACATCACCAAACCACACACACACACACACACACACACACACACACACACACACACACACTCACCACACACACACACACACACACACATATACACACACATACACACACACGTGTATATAGATATATATATATATATATATATATATATATATATATATATATATATATATATATTATATGATATATATGTTTGTGGTGTGGTGTGTGTGTGTGTGTGTGCGTGTGTGTGTAGTTTTCTGTACATGTATGCGGTATCTTTTGTGGATGGTGCAGAGTCGTTATGAATTTCCAATTTCCAAAATAACGCAGACTCTCTGGTTAACTATTGTTCTGTGGACGTCTCTCACAACCAACATTGGCCATTTTTGCAAAAAAAATAAAATTGGTAAACAAAACTTGTTGTAGAAAACTAAAACACGTACACACAATTAAATACATTATATAATTAGTA